>NC_134369.1:43922500-44077500 GCF_035582795.1 Mycteria americana
CTGGTTTAGTTGGTAATGATGTTTACTGAATGAGAAGTGTTGTTTAATTAACTGACAGGCCTTCACAAAAAAACCCTCGTATGATAGGAAGGTAAGCCTTATTATGAGCACATATAGAGAGAGGGAGAATGTGGCAGAGGGGCTAAATAACAAACTGGATTCAGGACCTAAAGCAGAAGCAGAGCGTGCCAGAGAAGGAAAATCCATCCCATGAAAAATCTCACTGGGAGGCACTTTCCAGGCAAAAACTCAATTTGAAGCTCCCTGAAAAGGAATGTTTGCCTCCAGATTACTTGCTGGCAAGGATCCCGTCAGTTTTACTCTCTGAGCTATACAGACAAGATATTGGAGACTGACAGCTTGGCCTTCATTTTTCCCAGGCCTCTCTTTCCCTTCCAGCCTAGCAATAGTTGCTGTTTATGTAGCTGGGGCTGGTATGTTAATCCCATAAGAGATTTTTCTTTCCTTGACTCATATACAAGTTATGGGAAACATGCCCATCTGATGGAAAGAAATTCCAAGTGTCATCTTTATTTAAGTCCATAAAATTCCTTGTGCAGTAGGTTTAACTAAGGATGTCCTGTGTGTGCCCTATGGAAACAGAAAATTTCAAACAGTAGTATTTCTTGAATTATATTCTTATATATAAAATAATTCAGTGTATTGAATAAACTTGTGATTCTTCAATTCAAGATCAGTTCCTCTTTTCTTTGCTCTTACTGAAAGAAAGTGACTATTTGGTCATAAAGTCTATAAAAAGCACAGTTTCATCCAGAAATAAACAGGTCTTTAGTAGTGTTATTGCAGGTTTTTTTATTATCTTTGTCAATGATGAGACAACCCCTGGTAATTATTTCTATGAATGAATTTCAGTGCTGCCTATTCACCTCTGGACCTCTACTGCAGCCTCCCTTTCTTCTCCATCTTATATCTAGCATGCCATTAATGAAGAAGGCTATCAAACACCTTTATCTGCCCCTGCTATCCTGGACAGCATTTCAATAGCTGTGCTCCATTCAGAATTACTGCACCACTGTGTTTCTGCTTTACGAATTTTTTGTGATCCTCAATAATACATCCATTTCTTCTAACTTGCTTCTCAGGATCTTTTCATTAATACAAGGATGCTTCGTTTTTCACTGACCACACTTAGTTCTTTAGTCCAGTTAAACATGGTCCTTTCACTGAACCTACCATCTATCTGAGTACATTACTCTTCATAAGTAGACATCCTTTCCCAAGGTAAATTTCTTCCCATCAACTGTGGCAATCTCAAGGCCAAAGGCTGTTTCTCCAGATTCTCATGTAGCATCCACCCTTCAAAATAAGTGATCCTAGGGAAACATTTTTATGCAAATGTTTCCCTAGGAATTATATGTATATAAAGACTAAATCCTGGATGCAGTAATCCTTGAGCGTTCTGTTGACCTGCATTATTTGTCATTGCAGTTTCCTTGTCAGAAACTCTAAAATTTTTCCATAACTGAACTTTTTCCATGAGGAAATTTTGGTTTTTGGAAAAAGGTCACTTGTCACTGCTTCCCCAATGTAACTACTTCCACTCTAAAATCTGTCTACATGCACTAGAGCCTACCTATTAAAGTCCAATTATTGGCAATCAGAGTAGGATTTGTTTTCAAGCAAGTGCTGCATGATTCATCTTTCTTGGACCAGCTTATAGCACTTTCTTTATAACCCTTGATTAGTCTTTGCCTGTTAATATTAATTAGATGCTTAAACATCCTGTACCATCAAGGATTATCATGCTTCATTAGTATTGTTGTTTGAACTGAATGCCAGGAAAGTGTTTGGTCATAATGAATTGTAATATCTGTATTTTTAGAAACATTTGAATTTGCTTCCTCGCTTACTAAAAGGATCAAGACTGTATCTTATTAAGATGCAGCTAAAGTTCAAGTTATTAACAGATTTCAGATGCTTTTCCTGTGAAGGATGAGACCACAAGATTTGAGTTAGGACATTTTTTTGTGTAATATATTTAGTTTCTTACGGTTTCTGTAGATGCCTGTAAATTAGCAGATATATGGTATCAGATGTCAGTAAGCAATATACGTTATCTATTGTGTGTGCTAGGAAATTAGAACACATTTGGCAACTATTTATTAGCATTTCAAACTCCTAATTACTATGATAACTGGCGAGTATTAATAAGGCTAGGAATCCTTATATACACTGTTGTTTAGTGACAGAGAGGATGGGCATACTACATATAAGGATCCACTTGTTTCCTGAAATAACCATGACCAAATTTCCTTATGAAAATGGCAGCTTTGCATGTTCTGAAGCACTTTTCTGAAAGGCAAGTCCTTGAACGGCTATACATTATTTCAATTTCTTCTGCTTTTGAAGCAAGTAGCAAACAAAGTTGGAACAGTCTGGAAAAACATCACCAGGCTTTCAGCTGTGGGCAGTTTGGTTTGTTTACCTGGAACAGCAATACCTATAGAAATGGGGGCAGAGGCTGAATTTCCATGCGGCAGACTTGCTGCTGTCAAAGAGGCACTGTCTGTGGGAAGCCCCGGAGTGCCATCATTTGTGTGTGGCAGGTACATGATGAATTTATCATAATCTGTGCCTCCAGCTGGCTCACTGAGGACATCTGATTTCCAAGAGCTGCCCAATGATGTGGGCTGGCACAGTGGGGGATTTCGGATAGAGGAAGGGTGGCAAATACTTCTCCTTCCCCACCAGAGTTACTCTGATTGCTACCTCCATTATCTTGTACTTCTATTTTTAAAAGGTTGCCCTAAGCAGAAGTCGGTAATGCACAGAACAACTATGGTGTGATGTTTGTAGCACATATTTTTTTCTGTTCACCAGCTGTGTCCTAATGTAAAGGATCACCTGTGGTAGTTCCACATTTCCTTCTTAGGTCTTTGGCATAACTTCTCAAACAACCGGTCAGGAGGCCTGTTGTAGGGGTATGGTTGGGGAATGAAACTGATATGAACTGGACTGAAAGGTTAAATGTGTAGGCAGTTACTGTGGACCAGCAAATTCATAGTAACACTTTGTGTATGTGCTCTTAACCAGAAAAACTGTTAGGTAATTAGATTTAGCCCATTTTCATCGAAATTCATTAGTACAAGCTGCTATATAGACTAATTAGCCCTGCTTATTAGTCAGACTAATACTGCACTGATGTGTCTGTCTTGTTTCTGGTACTTGAATTAATGCTTTTGGAAGCAGCTTGGGTAGCTCACCTCAGGTTTGATTCGTGTGATGTAGATGCGCCCTTGTTACACCATTTAACAGAACTATGCCAGGCCACCCCGGCACACGGAGCAAGAGTAGGCAGTTGCGGCTCTTCCATGTGTACTAGAGGTCAGGTTAAAGTTGATCCACATCAGTCCTAGCAGACAGCTAGGTATACTGCAAAACGTAGTATGTCACTTGGGAGTATCCAGGATGCAGCTAAAACAGGTTGTGAGACTTCTTTTTCTTTGCTAAACAAAATCAAATTTTTTGCAGCTGAGATATATATGCAATTGTCTCTTCACTTTACTAAAAGTAGCCTTCAGCAAAATGGCTTAAAATCTTGAAAACACATTAAGGACATTAAGGTAGTGGGAAGTGTGTTTTCTTCTTTTATAGGTATATCTTTTGGTCAGTGCTTTAATGCAATGATTGATGAAAATGTTGTCTATGGCTGACGTCTGGGATTATTAATGGATGTAGAATCAAATTTCTTTGGCATTAGAGGAAAAGGGTGATCTGTGTCTCACTAGATAAAATGTTCAAATGGGAATGGACCTTCAGTTTAATTTTAGGTATCACATTTTAAACCTCTCAGGCTAATAAACGATGCTTATTGCTCCTATTGCTTAGGTCTGTGTTACTCATGAAAATGTGTAACTTGGTAATGGATAAGAACAAGAGCTTTGAATTCTACAGCTAAAATCTGAAGCTTTGATATGTGCAAAATTCTAACCAGAGCCAAAAGGACGTCAAGTAAAAAGCAAATAGGCAAGTTCAGAAAGTGGCACTTTGCTCTGTAATTGTTACGTTTCACAGCACTCCATGAGTTAAAAGTAGAGCACTGCACAAGGCTGCTATTGTGAGAAGCCAACTCAAGGATTTTTAATGCTGTAAGACAAAGGGTTCCCTTAGCTAAAAATAATCTTTTCTTTCCTCTTGCTCCTAAGCTTTTTCCTCCAGGGAGCAGATTCATTATGCTGTGCGTATGCGTTCAGTGCATTGCGGGAGCTGCTGAGATTTATGACGTCATGGCTCTAAGCCTTCCTCTTTTGCCACAAGGTCTGCACGCGTAGCTGTTGCCCTTTGTGTCTTGCTAAAATGCCACTTTGATGTACTAATGTGCTTTTTACCTATGTAGAAGACAGCATTTGCTGTTCTAGGTCAGTAAATTTGCAAAGGGAAAGCATGGATAAAGAAAGTGGGCTCTTTTCGTTGTTAGACAAAGCTTTCCCTCGATTTTAGGGCTTGCTAATCAAACAAAACAAAACACACACCTCATCAAGATTTTACACGGTTCACTTGTCAGGCAGAAGTGTGCCTGGAATCCATTTCCAGCAGAGGTCAAAGATCAGAAGTGCTAAGGCAGCCAAGGGAATGATTCCCCTGTGACACTTTTGCTGTGTTTTGATGAAAGTGAAAGCCATGTGGTACACGGATGAAAAAGCAAACAGATTTTTTTTTTTTCCTGTGGCAGTGCTGAATTTTGAAGCTAAGCACAGCAGGTAGGAAGAGTCTAATATTTGAAAAGCACTGGTACATCGAGACACCAAAGCACTTATCTCTGTCTTTTTAACCCTTTGCTACATTTTTTACACAAGTCTGTTAAGATTCACAGTACAGTTATTTTTTTTTTTTTTCTCCTAAGAGCCTGGGTGTTTCTCTTAATTAATCCCACACTGGGAGCAGGAGAATTGTGTATGTAACGCATGGGAAGTCATAACGTGCCAAATGGTATGTATAATATCTTACTAGAAGAAGTATACTTCCCCAGTAGAAATGGCCATGTTAACTTAAATACGTGAGCAATATATGTTGGAGTATTACCTAAGGGACTAAAAGCTAAGGTTATAATTCATTTACTATGGCTTTTTGACTGTGCCGGAAATAATGTCTTGTTCATATATTTGGTTGTACAATTCTATTCTCCTGACAGAATGTTTCCTTTCAATGGGTAGCAAGCCTCTTACTTCCAACCCCTTTGACTGTTCTGTTGTGTCGATTCCATTGTATTGCCACATTTTGATGGTCATTTAATGCAAATACTTCCATCTCTTATACATGCAGCTTTTTATTATGCATTTTTCTGAAGCTTGATGAACATGCAATTTTCATAAGATAATAAATAACAATACTGCAAAAGCCACCTAGAAAAAAAATATCAAGGGATTTTATGACTCAGGGGATCAGTAATGGAATACAGAGTTTTTCACCTCTAGGGCACTGATTCAAATATAACCTAGGTCATTAGTGAGCAAAAATCATTACCAGCAGCTGTTCAGTGACCTACAGAATGTGAAATGAGTTTGTGGTCTCAATACAGTTTCTACTGCATGTGTACACAGATAACAGAAAAATCACAGTCAACGTTGGCCTCCTTGTTGGCATTCTCACTGAAGAAACTAAAATCCAAACAGATGTATGGAATGACTAAATGGCTTTCACATTTGTGAGTATGAAAAGCATTTGACTGATATAAGGAAGGAGAGAAATCCCATTGACAGCACGTTTAAGAAAATGTACAGCTGACAGTTATTGATTGAAAATCCTCTCTCCTCTAATAAGGATAGATTCCCTTTCAAGTGACTGCTGCTGTGGACATCGGAAGGTCTTGAATTAGGCTTGTAGTGATTTCATTGTCGTTAACGTATTATGCTGCCAATGAAGCAAAGAATCGTGGGTTGAAATAACAAAGCATTAGGATTGCCAAGAGATGAATTTCAGTTTCTTAAAGTTTAGGTGGGGATTGTGCAGCAGCACAAACAATGTGGGTGGAAAAATGTTGTGGGTGGTGGGAGGGATTTCATGGCAGCTCTTTCCACATGACTGAATTAGTTATTGCCTTATCTTCTAAACCAGTTATGTGTTCTCGCCTCAGCTGATGGATGTAGGAAGAAGATACATTTTTTCTTGGCCTTTTGGCTAAGAACAAATGTATCCTCAGCTTACTATCTGATACATCTTCTGTGACAGCCCTTGCAGTGACATAAATTTGATGAGCTCTGTAAGTCATTTCCGTCTTAAACTACAGTGCAATTAGAGCTTAACTGACTAAGGATTTGACACTGAGCAAATTTTCTTCCTGTCTGTGTGATTTTTATAGAATTTGCTAAATTCCTGGTTGTGTTAATTTCTTCCTTTTTCTTCTAGTATTCCCAGCAAATGAATATACAGTGTTATAAATGCTTTCATATTTTTAGACAATTGATCAGATTTGTCACATTTTATGACAGAGTTGGGACTTTCTTTTAAAGAATTGCAAACTTGATTGCGCTTCAGATAATGTTTATGAGAATAAGAAAGATGTAGCCATGCTGTCTCTGCCACACTTAGTTAAACAGGTTAATTTGCGATAAATCATCTGTGAAGATGCCACAGAAAGAAACATCTGCGTGGGAGGTTCCTGACCACTTTGCTTTTAGGACTTTATACTATTTATCTGGGTATGACACTAAATGATAGCTGCTAGGTAAGAGTGCATAAAGCTATCCTCCGTTTTGCAGAGAGTGGGTAAGGCAGTTACGGCTGTGTGTACATGATCAGTAATGGCTGTATCAGATCTGTTGTGCTTTAGCTTGGTAGTAAAGTGCCTTCCTTCTGTGTAGGGCTCCAGTAACTTACCTTCATTTTACCTAGGCCCATTTGGTTGTAATTTTCTCCGTACCACCCTGATGCCCATTAACTATAACAAGTAACTTTGCAAAGTAGATTATCCCTTATATAGTGAAACCACCCTTGTCGAAAGCCGGGAACCATTTGCAGGGTTTCCTCCGGGCTCATTCTTCTGGGGGAGGGAGCAGGCTGTTCTTAGTGAGTAACTCAAGTATTCAGCACCGAAATGAAGCAGCTTTAGAAGACTGCAGGATCTCAGCAAAAGGACTTAAAGCCAATGTACGGCTTCATTTCCTTCATTCCTGCGTGCTCCATCTTCTGGCAGTGTGAAAGCCTAAAAGCTGTCAGCCAGAACAAGCATCCACTTGGTACAGCATGGGGGTGCTTATCAAGGGGAGAGTCTGCAATATAGACTGGGGTGAATTGGTACTGACCCTGTTTGGCTAGACTTGAAGATACGGACCTAGCATACTCTGGAGATGGCATCTTCATGGACAGAGAACATTTGGCCTACTCTGATACACTTCCTTCTTAGCTCTAATGCCAAATTTCTTGGGGATCAGGGCAAAAGTAGAAGAGCAGAAGCTCCCTCACTCAACAGCCTGTGCAGGGCCTGCTGTGTTCTTCTTTCCTCTCTCCTCTGTGGCACCGTGAATAGTTTAGCGTAAGCATGGAAGGGCACTTTATTGATGTTTACCTTATTAGTCTTCCGTTAAGAAAAAGTGAGCCCTCAGCATTTGTTTCTGTCCTAAAGAGAAGACGATTTAGGTAGATCAGAAAGGCACAGATGAAGCAGATGTGACACACTGCCTCCATCCTTTCCCAGGTGAGAGCATAGACACATCTCACCTGAGGCCATGTGGAGAACCTATGAACCAGCAGGGTGACAAATCCCTGTCTCCTGAGTTTCAGCTGCAAAATCACCTTTTTTCCAGCTTAGGTCATGAATAAGACTCATCTTTTTCATACGTGAAATAGAAGCACTTGAAATGTGTTTTCTCTTTCTATGAGGACAATCTGGTTAAATGTCCTGGCTTCTCTCAGATGTAGGGCAATATCTCTGTAGATGCACAGTCCCACTGGTATAAACAGAAGCTATTCTTAAACTCCATTAAATTACCTTGGGGACTCTGCTGCTTTAAACCGAAAATCCAAAATCCAATAAAGGATACTGCAAGGTTTGCTTGTGGCATCCCAAACATGTTAATGTATTTCAGTGAATTAATTTTTTAACTAAGGTCTGGCTCACCTGACTGTAGAAGCGGGGGAAAGGCAGAGAAGTCCCGCTTCTTAGGTTGGACGGCTGACACTACGTGGACGAGACAGGGATGAAATCGGGGTGCCTCTGCGAGTCTGAGAGGTTTGACATAGAAGGCCAACTGTCTCACAAACCTGTTTCCCCGATCTCTAGGGCTGGCACAGGAGGGAGGGATGACACTGCTGAGGCTGCAGCCACTGTGGCACTATGGTGGACGTTGAAGCTGTCGTGGAGCACAGCCCGGCTTCTTGTAGCTGTTGTGTTTGTGTGTGGGCAACACATTCAGTCAGATGATGTACTTTCTTCCTGACAAGCAGAAGTGATTTAAAAATCCCTTTTTTTACACTTCACAAAAATTTTAATCACTCTAAGCTGATTTTTAAATGCTTTCTTAATTTGATTTTCTGGCTTCAACAGACTTTGGAATCATTTTTCAACAAAAACACGGACATTTTTACAAGTTGAAGAGGATGTTTGTGACTGAGACAAGGTCGTGTCAGGCCTTCTCAGCACATGACTGTGTTTACTGCCATCACTACTGTGTACTTGGCTTTAACGCTTCTGTCCGTTTTAACTGGCTTTTGCCCTGACTTCTGGTTATCTTTTGCTTCTTATTTTATTCTGAAATAACTACAACAGTCGGTTCCACTAAAAGATATTTCATAAATTGTTATTTTTAAGCCTCTGAAAAGGCCAGTTACTCATATGGTATGCCAGGGCTGGAGGCCTTCCTGGAGGGCGTGAGGATTATTCCTCCTGCTGATCCTCAAGGGGGAAATTGCAGTTTATTGATTGGAGGTATAGACGAACCTGGGAGACGAACCAGGGATTCTGTTGTACATGCAGCACGTCTTTTTATCTGCTGTAAAAAACCAGGGTCAGATGGACACTGAGAGAGATACTTTGGGGGGAGCGATCAAAAAATATGGTGTTGGGTAAGAACTGCTTCCCTTCTGAATCTCAGTGATCAGTTGTAGCCAGTTTAGGCAAATCTAGGAGAGGAACAGAAATGTAATCTCTAGTTTAGAGGAGTGACTTACAACCTTTTTGTAAGGAGGGAGCCTGTGGTGCACCGCAGGGCTCTGGGCAGGCAGCGGGGCTTCAGGCGCAGCCCCTCCGGGCACCCCAGCCCGCCAGCCGTGGAGGTGAGCTCACCAGTTGCTCCAGGCTGCAGGCTCTGTTACCATGATCCCAAGTCTCACGCAGCATGCTGAACTCATGTCTTGCTCCTGCCCCTGCCCTGAATCCTGGATCTCGAGTCCTGCCAGAAGGCTCCTGCTGCCAGCCAGCCAGGCAGCCTCTGCTCTGCCTGCCTGCCTCCCTCCGCACCCAGCATCCTCCTCCTCTCAGGCTAGCCCTGCTCCCTGAGAGCTGATTGCCTGCGCCATGCTCCTGCCCGACGGGCGCATGAGCGTGACCCCATTTCATGGCCAGAGGCACAGCCCTGTGTGAACTGGGGCTGGGGCGTTCCCCACGCATGCCCTGTGCCCTCATCACCCATCTTGAAACTTATGTTTTAAAAGCTACTTTATCTTGAGCTTCTTTTTCTGAAGCTTTAGATTCTGAAAACTCACCCAACGTGAGGTTATTGCCCTCCAGGCTGGTTTCATTTATATTAAAATATGATCCTCTTTCTTATCCAAATTGCTTTCATATCCATTTCTATTCAGATAACCAAGGTATCATTGGACTGCATTTGTGCAAAACCGCCATTTGCATAATGATGTTTGAGTAGGTCATGATGACTAAGCAGTTTAATCTCTTCTGTTTGTGATCTTCTTTCTTAAACCTTTGTTATATCATATGGATATATTGCACTGTTCTAATTAACATAGAATTAATTGTTTAAGGATTTATTTCGCTTGGGTGGTAAGACTTAAAGTGGTAATTCTGTGACAAGACAGAGGTTGGTTAGAACCATCATTGGTCAACTGTGTGGTCTTTCTGCCACCTTGTGGAGAAGAATCACTAAACTGTTGAGATGAGACTGAAAAGAAGATATGGTTATTAAAATCCATGCTTTTCATAAATGGGTCTAGGAACTGCTGTAGCAGAGCGAAAATCGTTGCTCTCTCCAAAAGTGTTTTAAATTTATTAAAAAAAAAAAAAGAAGAAAGTGTTGAGATCACCCCAGATCACTAAAACCTACACCACTGGCAACTGTACTAAACTATTACCACACGTATTCCTTAGTTTTTGTTTTCTGCATGGCCTATCCGTGCCTGTGTAACACCAGTCCTCCTGGCCTCCCTGGCTCACCCATTTTGAGCGGCATGGGTTGATATGATTGTCCTCACTTGGACCTGCAACTTCATAGCCTATTTTACAAGGGTTACCATGCCTATCCTCTACTTCAGTCATAGCACATGTAATTAGCCTAAGAGATGCACCAGCCTCTGTTCATTGGCTATGATGAGTGTCAGTGAGCACCAGACGGTATTCATTTCTGTCTTCTAATTCCTGGCTGAGCCCCTAGCATCCAGCCTGTATGTAGACACTGGAATTATGCTGTTGCCAAATGGGGAAATTTTTGCCAAATGGGGAAATTTCTGCCAAGGCTAACCAGGTTATTCAAAGATGAATTTCATCTGGAAGCATTATTTGTTTCACCCAGACATGTAAGAAGTTGTTAAGTGACTATGTTTAGCTCTCTATCGCTCATATGCAAAACCTTTAAGTTCCTTGCTATACACTGTACATAGAAAGTTCAGATCGTTGCGGCTCTGTGCATTACAGATCTTCAGTGAACCAGGAGGTAAAATCTTCTTTAAAGATTCCTGGCATTTGACAGTCAGTCAAGAAGTGTCCTGCATTTTCCTTCTTCCCTTCCTTTTCTGCTGTGTAAAGGACAGAGAATCCAGCTTCTCTTCCGTGCGTTGAGACTTCAAGGAAATGGAAAAGATCCAGTTTGTTCACTCCTACTTCCATTTTGCACGATCATTGATTATGTGAATGCTTTAAAGTAGATATGGAAAGAAAAAGCCCCTCCAATTTCAGAGTGTTTTACAAAGACGGACTATTCAAACAGAAGGTTTTTCCCAGCCTACTTGTGCTACTGTTAGAACGACATATGCCAACCAAATTTGGGTTCCTTTTGTGCTAGGTACTCTACAGGTATATACTAAGAGATGTCACCCGGACATATTCTGATGTGATCAAGACAAGGGGTGGGGAGATAGAGATACATCAGGAGAAAAGTGTCATTAACCCATTTTATACTTAGTGATCTGAGTCATATGGAATGAATGACTGATGCTGCAGATAGATAGGTTTGTGAATAATTTAACCTGTGTGAAAAGAAGGGGCTATTGGTATGAGTAAGATTCCTCATCTGCACAAGAATATATATGACTGCCTCTGAAGCGTCCCAAGATCATGCAGATAGTGTGCATCAAAGCCCCCAAATAAACTCAGACTTCTTTTATTCCAGTCAAATCCTATAAACATTTATACTCTTAAGTATGAATGCTTCTATGGATTAAAACATGGAATGTGTCTATTTAGTAGAATTTATGTTTGCATATCTATATTATCCATTATTACAGTTTCTGAATTATTTCAAGTTTAGACATACAATTTATATTTTTAAAAGACAGTATTGCACTTTTCATAGATGCCAATAGAAATTATTCTTTTGCCAGCTTGGCTTTCTTTGCTTCCATAGCTCTGCAGAGAAAGAGCTTGTGCATTAGCTTATCTTTGTTTTATTTGTTGCCTTTTTTGCCTGGTAAGAACAAGTGATACCACATAGATGTTGGTGGTAGGAGTATCTGTATCTTGTTTTTGATTAGCTGTATAATTCCAGTCCCTGTAAAGATGTCTTTCCCAGTTCCAGTGTGCCATTGCCCTGACTCCTCATTGCTCTGGGTGACAGAAATCTACTGGTATTTCCTCCAAGATCTGCAGCAAGTGACCAACATTTTGTGGAATGCTTAAGGGGAACGCATTTTCAGTTTGGCAGTTATTTCAGTTCACTTGGCTTTCTTCTTACATTTCACTGCCAGCTGCAGCAAAGAACACAGTCTCTAGCTTTTGCTTGTATTTTAACATGTAGTTAAATACAGGTTGTGAACATAAGCGTAACAGAGAATAGAAATAAAGTTGGTTAGCATGCTGTATCTTACCGTATTTTTGACTCGGCGTAGGCCAAAGCAGTGCTTTCCTCCCAGCAGAGGAAAGCACAATATAGATCAGAGTAAGAACTCTGCGTGTCACCTCATTCTCCTTTTTACAGAAGAGAAGAGGCAGATTTTCTGTGTTGCAAGTTGCTGTGTTAAATCTTTCAGTGTCATGTTGGCTATCTTGGCACTCAGTCAGGAGAAATCAACTAGATTTTCCTTTCTGCTGAGAATGAATATCACAACATGAAATTGCTTTAATGGCTGTGACTGTTAATTATCATACTCACGTGTTCCACTGCACTGTTGAGGATTAATTCTGAGGTAAGTACCTGGATGCTATTTCCTTGTTAGCTGATCCCTGGCAAGTTTAACTGCAAAGAGATTTGGAGGGGTCTGTATGAGGGAAGCAGACACAAAAGCTGGAGGAGGAGGGAATTCCCACTCCCCCAGAGGGGCTGGCTTTATGTTATGGCTCTCTAGCCTGTAACAACTTTTATCATCTCTGAAATCTGTCCTTCCCTTGAGGTATAAATACAAATGCTGAGACTCAGGTTAGGTCTGCATAGACGAAGCTATCGGGGCAGATTACCTGTGCTTAAGAAAGAAAAAAAAAAAAAAAATCTGTTTTGTACTCCTTGAACCTATATTCAAAATTCTGTGGAGAGTCTGCCCAGGTGTTTCAGGCTGAGATAATTTTACAAAGAAGGAGGACTGCCTCAACAAAGGTAGCAGTCTCTTCCTTGGTGCCTGTGTCACCAGGAGACAAACTCTGTCTTGTCTGTGTAAAGAAATGCAGAATATCACTGAAGAGAACAGGCTCTAGACATCTTCTGTGTCAACAAAGTTAAGCCTTAATTCAGTACTGTGCAGAACTGGGCCTAATACTTAAGAAATACTTAGCAAATTCACAACAGGCAAGTTATTCTCTATTTTGTCTGTTTACTCCTCCTTCCTGTTATGTTGTTATAAAAAAAATAGTTTACACTGGAATGTGTCCAGATGACTGAGAGAGCCAAGCTCATCTAAAACCCTGAGCGGAATATTTTGATTAGAGAAGTTAAATTCGTGGAAAGTGCCGCAATGCAGTACCATGGAGGTTGCATTCGCTGGCTCTCCTTTGTGCTGGTGTAGGCGGCGAGGTGGGCTACAGCCTGTGTTTGTATACATTGAAAATATTTGTCTGTTGAATGAGCAATTAAAGTGGTAGGGGAATGATTTCTCCAGATATTTTCACATGTAGGATTTGAACGACTTTATGTAAGAACCTGCTGAACTCTCCCTGCTCAGACTAGAACTGCTGGATGATAAAAAGTTTTTACATTATTATCTTTTTATTTAAGGAATTTGCCTTAGAACATGTGGCCTTTTAATGTGGAAAATAAATTCATTGTTACATTTAAACACCTCAAAAAAAAAAAAAAAAGAAAAAAAATTCCATTCATTCAAAATTCACGCTTGACCCAATTAAAGTAATTTATTGCTCTTGTATGACATATGATATGTAAACTCTGAGAATTTTAATATATACCATATGTAGAACAATCTAGGCAAGGTAGAAAAATGTTTTAATCTCTTGTATCACCTTCACTTTTTTTTTTCAGAGGGCTAGACATCCTTCCTTGAGGGAACTTACTGGGGGCTTGGGTTTTATTTTTTTCCCTATGTAGTTTTTATATAAAGAGGTCAAATACCAGAGTGCAATTGGGCCTGGAGGGCAGTGGCTGAACCAAATGAAGTAGCAGCTACTGAATAAAACCTTTTGATAAGTGTGTAAACAGAAAACCTGTTTCATAGTACAACTCAGAAGTGCTATTTTGAGGAGTGAGATGAAGTGGTAGTTGAAGCTCCATGTGACAATTTTGTCAGAATCTCTGCTAGGTCCTAACTTCTGTTGTCCAAAATAAAAGCTGAAGTATAAAGAATTTTCAGTGACATTTAGGATTCTAAATGGTCAAGTCAATCTGCAGTGTAGGACTTGGGAGCTTAATTTTTTTGTTGCAGATCAATTTCATCCCAATGACTATCATGTTCCGTTCCATAGTGGTAAGCTGTAGGTGAGTCATCCTATCTGTGTAGGCTAAAATCTAGACTCTGACGGTCTCATAGACTCATTCAATTTGGCAATAAGAGGGAAAATTAGTCTTTCAATTAAAGTGAGATGGTTTTACTGCAACTATTTCAGTTTAATGCCCTTAGTAAGCTTTAGCAGGTTTCACATCCCATGGTGACTGTTTGTCTCTCATACTTCTATGCAGAAGCTTAAAGCAGAGCAAAGCTGTGTTGGGATGTGCAATCCGTGGCTGACCAGTTCCATCTTGTCCACTGTTAGTAGCATCCAGACTCTTGCAAATGAAGCTAAGAAAAGTCTTTTACAGACAGCAGGATTTTCCTTACTTCCCCTGCAAAATCTGTGTGGAATGCCCATGTTTCCCTGTCTTTGAGCCAAACGCTGTCGTGAGATAATGTTCATAGTCTCATTATCTCAGAGGTTCTGCACAATGATATGATTCATGAAATGATGGAATGTCTTTTGAAAGCTCTAGAAACAGGCTGACACCTCCCATTGAAGCTGTCAGAATGTAGCTGCTCGCTCTCTCTGAACCGGGAAATGCTCAGAGGGCTGGAGGCAGCGTGATTCAAGCTGACGCGCCTGTGTCCTAGGCGCAGGGAGCAGTACCTGGGGAGACTTGATTGTCAGACCGGTTTCAAATCTAGAAAAGAAAAGCGAAGAGCAGTGAATAAATATTTGAAATAATAGTGAATTTAGACACACACATTTCCCCATCGCATTCTAATTCTGCCAAAGATTTAAGCTGTTAAATTGTGCCTCCTTCTAAGTCCTCAGTCTATGAAAACTTTGAATTCCACCTTAAAACACCAATGCTCAACCACTGTAGCCTAAGTTTGACTTCAGTTGCTTGAGGCATTTCAGTCAAAGCCCTGCATGCCCCAGTGTAGCACAGGGGATCCAGAACCAGGATGTTTCCTATGTCATCTGCTATTTCTAACCCTACCTGGTTGAGGCAGACTGTTTTCAAGAATAACAAGTGGTGGGCTGTGTAACAAAGGGAAACGTTGTGTTTTGTTTCTACAGGGGCAGCTTTGCAAGGAAGGCAGAAGGGAAATTTCACTCCTTCCTCCCTCTATTAGCTACCATGTTGCTTCTCACCGTTCCATCATGGCACTGGTACTTCATATGCTCTTTGCTGTTGTAAGTTGCCACTACTGTTTCCTAGTTTGCCTGAAGTCAGAGAGACTATGGCACTGCCATTAGCATATGCAGCATATATAGTGTGGGTTTTTTTATGGTGTCCTATAATTTTCCTACTTTCCACTCCCATCTAGACAAAAAGACCCAAAATAAACCAGCTCCTTCACTAGGAGGGTAGAGTAGTACTGGAGCAGGTTACGGAGAGAGGCTGTGGAAGCTCCATCCTTGGAGGTTTTCAGGACTTGGCCAGACAAAGCTGTGGCTGATCTGATCTAGTGCTGGCAATAGTCCAACATTATTCAAGCCATGGGTTGGACCAAACACCTCCAGAGGTTCCTTCCAACCAACATTTCTATGATTCATCCCTGCTCTGCAGCCGTGAGCTATAAAACCTTGGAGGGGCATGACCCAGTGTAAGGGAGGGATTCAGTTCTCGTCTTTCACAGCAGAGTTGTGTCTGCTGCTAGCGTAACATGCATGTCTGTTCTTGCCTTGCAGTAAGATTACTCAAGCACATCTGCTTTTATGGATTTTTTTCTTTTTTTTTTTTACATTTTGGTCACTTCATAAAAGAGGGCAAAGGAGGGAAAAAAGAGAGAAGAACATTAGTGTTACTACTTTCAGAGACTGACTAGCTACGGAAAAGATGGATGGAGTGGAAACCCACACTACATCAGATTGAACCTGCAAAATATTCGAAGTGTACATGCTCCTATGCATATCTGTTGCTTTTGTGCAAAAATGGATGGTGACTAAATGTAGCTTACCATGCATATTGCCAAGAAGAGATGATGTATTGAAATAGACACATATTTTCATTTTCCTGGCAAGACCTGGTTAAACTTACCACATCACTCATCCCATTGCGAGAGAGAATACATCCTTAATTAGCCTGGAAATAACATCAGTGATGTGCCCAAAGGCATTTCTGGTGTATCTTTCTCGAAATTCTGACATAAAATTTATGGGAGGATTCCTGGTATAATTTTCTCTTCTCTTTCAGAGTTTCCAAAATGCCCTGTGAATAACATTCAGTTATTTCTATATCTTACAAAAATAAATCTGGAAAATAAATTTTTTGAAAGGTAGAAAGCTTAATATTTTCATGACTTGTCCTAGGATGTGGAACCTATGGATCTCTATCTCTTTTCATTTTACAAAAATTTTACTCTCATGCACTATGCAATAACTATATAATCCTCTATGTTCCAGAGCAACTATAAAGTTTTATGGGGAAGTCTAACTTATTAGAGGATTGTTCATTAAATTATGCTGCTTTATTGATGCTGAAGTTAGCTCTTTGCATTATTACTGAATGTATTTAAAGCTTACTGCACCAAGCAAACAAATAACTGCCTTCAGGTAGGGAAGCACCTAAACTTTGTTTCCCTTCGCCATCTTCTCTGTGGCTGTATACATCTTTAGGATACAGAAGTTACAAGAGTTGAAGAGGCAAACATTTTGGTAGTCTCATGTTACACTACTGATTCTATTAGAGATTTGAGATAGTGCCTTGTAAAATGCAGACTTTTGAACAAAAGTTTCACCAAATATCTGAGGAGTCAAATATTCTTGCAATTAGTATTTAGGGAAAGGTAGATGACAGCCATTTAAGCAAACTATACTTTTATTCCCAATTGCACTGATATGATTGATATATTTTTTAAATAACCTGTCTAATAGGGAGTTTCTAAACAGACGTTATAAAATAGGCTCAAAGTTTAACTTTACTGAAGAATGTGACAGGCCACTCATTTCTAGCTGCTGGGAGCCAGCATAGGAGCTTCAGTGCACTGCCAACAAAGTTATTCCCTCAGCAGGTTACAAACTGGATGGCTGGTAGAGTATTTGAGCACTATCAGGGAGAACCAGTGGCAAAAATTAGACTTATATGAGGAAATTATGAGCTGTGTGAGTTCTTCCTGCCTGTGGAGCAAAGGGGAAAAGCGACCAGAATTCCCATGCCAAGGAGGAGAGACAGACGGGCTGTGGGCTCACTTCCAGTAGGGGAGACACTGACTTGGGCTTAAATACCTTTCTTACAGTAGGATGAGCACTTGCTTATGCTAGTCTGTCAGGAAATAAGTAACGTGTTTGACTTGCTTTTTTGATTTCTACAGCACTGAGCTCAGGTTTGCATTGAATTATTTATGAAGTCCACAAGATCTCATTCCTGACTCATAATGGACACCTCAGCACCTACCACTGTATTTGCAAAATTAGAGTAATTTTTCTTAGGTATGTTACTTCACATTAATGTCTACTGAATTTTGTCTGCCATTTTAATGCATAGTCACTTACTCTTCTAAGCTCTTCCTGCGCTTCTCCAGAGACAGCCTTCATCTTTACTGGACTGAATAACTTAGAATTATCAACACACCATGCCACTTCACCTACTGGCAGAAATCCCCTGGTGATCTCCCTCTACTGTAAAAACTGTTTTCTCTTACCCTTTCTTTCCAATATTTCCTCTGAGAATTCCTTTTTGTTTCTAGGCTGCTTAATATCCTCGAGAGCCTATGGTGAGAAACTTTTGGAAATCCATGTGAATAGGATGTGAATAGGAAATGTGAATAGGAAATCCTGGACCTTTTTTGGTCATATACTTGCTGACACCCTCAAAGGTCTCAATAGGTCTGTGAGGTGCATGCTCCTTTATTAAAATGTGCGGTGACTCTTCCTCACTATATTGTTTGTCACAAATTGTTTCTTATATTCTTCTAATTCCTCAGTGTAGACACCAAATTAACTTGTTTGTCGTTTCCAAGATATTCTGTGAAATCCTTTTGAAAATTGGTGCCAGGTTTCCTACATGCCATGCTTGAGTTATCAAGGCAGTTTTAAAATGAGAGGTAACATACCATTGTTAGTATCTTAGTTATTTCATGTTCGAGTTTCTTTTGTACTCCTGATTGAAGACTATGATTCTGTTAGTTTGTTTTGCCTATTTGTTCCATAACAGCTTCTCAATACTTCAGTTTGAGATCCATCTGGTGACTCCCCTGCAAAGAGTTTTGGGGTACAAACTTTGTCTCTTCCATAGTAACCGCAGAAGTGAAAAATATATTTAGCTTTTTTGTTATGGTCTTAGCTTATTAGTACCCCTTGCATATCTACGTTATCTACTAGCTTGACAGACTCTTGACAAGCTTTCTGCTCCTGCTGTTTTCAAGAAAGAAGTTATAGCCTGTTTTGTTTTTGTGCTTGTGCAAGCTTTTCTCCTCAACTTCTTTTTTTGGTCCTGACTTACCACATTTTCACATTTGAATTGCCATGGTTTATAGTCTTTTCTACGTTCCTCATTTGGATATAGGTTTTGCTGTTTGAATGATGTCTTTCTGCCACTAAAATCTTCTTTACCATGCTGTTTAGTGGCTTTTTGCCCTTCCATAGCCGCCTTTGAAAGATGATGTGTTTTTTCTGTGCCTATAAAGTGGTGTCAGTCTCCAGCCTGCCTACAAAGATTTAACTCGGATTCCTCATATAGCTTCATTTTAAGAAGCTGTCTATGTAGTTATCTTTCTGAAGTTGATCCAGTCATGGTGGATCGTTTCTCCTGTGAGGACACAGTTTTTGTACATTACAGAACAGCTTTTGATCATGACTTTTTGAAACAGGTCCCATGTGCTACTCCAAAGTTATATTAGTTTGATCACAGAATCACAGAATCATATAGGTTGGAAAAGACCTTTAAGATCATCGAGTCCAACCGCAAACCTAACACTACCAAGACCACCACTACACCATGTCCCTAAGCACCTCATCCAAACGTCTTTTAAATACCTCCAGGGATGGCGACTCAACCACTTCCCTGGGCAGCCTGTTCCAATGCTTGATAACCCTTTCTGTGAAGAAAATTTTCCTAATATCCAGTCTAAACCTCCCCTGGTGCAACTTGAGGCCATTTCCTCTCGTCCTATCACTTGTTACCTGGGAGAAGAGACCGACCCCCACCTCTCTACAACCTCCTTTCAGGTAGCTGTAGAGAGCAATAAGGTGTCCCCTCAGCCTCCTTTTCTCCAGGCTAAACAACCCCACTTCCCTCAGCTGCTCCTCATAAGACTTCTGCTCCAGACCCTTCACCAGCTTCGTTGCCCTTCTCTGGACACGCTCCAGCACCTCAATGTCTCTCTTGTAGCGAGGGGCCCAAAACTGAACACAGTATTCGAGGTGCGGCCTCACCAGTGCTGAGTTACAGGGGCATGATCACTTCCCTAGTCCTGCTGGCCACGCTATTTTTGATACAAGCCAGGATGCCATTGGCTTTCTTGGCCGCCTGGGCACACTGCTGGCTCATATTCAGCCGGCTGTCAACCAACACCCCCAGGTCCTTTTCTGCCAGGCAGCTTTCCAGCCACTCTTCCCCAAGCCTGTAGCGTTGCATGGGGTTGCTGTGGCCCAAGTGCAGGACCTGGCACTTGGCCTTGTTGAACCTCATACAATTGACCTCGGCCCATCGATCCAGCCTGTCCAGGTCCCTCTGTAGAGCCTTCCTACCCTCAAGCAGCTCAACACTCCCACACAACTTGGTGTCATCTGCAAACTTACTGAGGGTGCACTTGATCCCTTCATCCAGATCATTGATAAAGATATTAAACAGAACTGTCCCCAACACGGAGCCCTGGGGAACACCACTTGTGACCGGCCGCCAACTGGAGTAAACTCCGTTCACCACCACTCTTTGGGCCCGGCCATCCAGCCAGTTCTTTACCCAGTGAAGAGTACACCCGTCCAAGCCATGAGCAGCCAGTTATATTTTTGATAACATTTTTTGATGTTATATTTAGTCTATGTCACCAGCTATTCCCTTTTGTCCCATCTATAATATTTTATCCACCTTTCTCAAATTGAGAAGAAAGTTGTTTAGATTCTTATGACGAGCTTTGCCAAAAAAATGAATGCTAGTAAGCAACCCGTTCTGGAGGTTTTTTTAAGGGTGATGAAGTTTTGCGCCTTAAACTGATTTGGAGATGGAAATGAGATGAACTTGGTGTGGTGGTGATGGGTTAGGAACGGAATTAAAATTGAAGCAAACAATTTACACTTGTGATAAAGCAGAGGAATGCAGAGAGCAATACAGGCAAAGTGACAGTCAACAAAAAGATGGTTTTAGTTTCATTCTAAACCTATCAAGGTCAGGTGCCAAAAGGTGGCAGTAACTGAGTCATGAAATGATGACAGGGGATTAAATCTGTAGCTGTGCCTATGGACAGACAAGAAGGGCTGTGTCTTAAAGTCATAAGGGAAAAAGACTCCATAGGGCTTAAAGCCCGTGGTCATTTTGCTGACTGTTGAAGAGGGATACAGGCATTTGTTTTGCTTTGTTAAAGTGAACTCTGTCCTTTGGAGGAGTAAAGCTATTTTGCTTGTATGATGCCTTTTTGCTGACACTCCTGGGACGCCCACAGCATGCTGCGGAGCCAGTTGCTCGCTGCAGGTGCCTTCAGCTCCCAGTGAAAATCCCATGCAAGAAACTGCACTGCATTGCAGCCGTGTCTGCTTGTCCTGCTGTCAGAGAGGGACTCACGCACCAGCATGGTTCAGAACAGAGGGAGACATTTAAAAATTAGAACATTTTGCACAGTGTACAAGTAAAATGTTGCTTTTGGTTTTTTAGATCAGTAATGTCACTTTTGGTTTTTAGATCATTATCGTGAACAGGCAGATGTGCAGACATTGTAGCTGGGCCATCACGTTATAATGTTTTCAAAGCTAAGCATTTACATGCTTTCTTTCTCCTTTCTTGCATGCTTTCTTTTTTTTTGGACCTTTCAAGTATTTCTATATTGTAAAAATCCACATATATAACTGATTTCTATTATTTTATATCTAGATATAATAAAGTAGATATTCTTATTAATTAGAAGACTAATTTGTACAGAGAATATTAAGTAATTTAAACCACAAAATAAACCCATTTATTTGGTGGAAATTTCCAGGAGGCATGTAAGATCTGGATTTTGTTTTAATCGAAAGCTGATAATTATCTTCTTGTCTGGGAAATGCACATTCAGAACGGAAAGCTTTAAGTAGAAGCACAAACTCTTTATAGTTTTCAAGATACTGAGGTAACCAGCTATATATTAACTAACCTCACTCTAGAAAAATGATAAATTGTTCCTTTCGTCTGCTGGCAGTTCTATACATTTATCACCTAATATTCTTCATACGAAAATGTATTCTGATTTATTATGTATTGATAGTCCAAAGATTACTAAAGAAAAGTCACTTACATCGTAAGTCAGTCATCTGCCTATTTCACAGCATTAGCGTTTAGCTTCCCTTGATGGCCAAACAATATCTGGGTCTGCTTTTTGGCCTTAGCTTGTACCTTCTATGCACGTACCTGCGTTAAACCGACATTTTGCTACCTACATTGTACATAACATAGAGCTTTTATTTTAAGGTAAATCAGAGATATGGATCTACCCCATGTAGGATAAAACACACAAAATTACACGTATTGTTCAAAAAACGTGTTCTATAGGTCACTGTTAGGATTTGGCTGCTTGACTTGGCTAAGGTAGACAACACTAGAATTAAGATTTAACTGATCCTCTTGCATGAGTGCTTTCTAATATAGTCTGTAATTACAATGCCCATCTATTATTTCTTCCCCTCAAAATGCCTGCATGGGAAGATCTGTGACAAATGAGTGAAAACAAAAAAGGGCAGAAGATTTCTGTAGTATCCATCACTCCTCTGTAGCAGAAGTTGAAAGCATGCAGCAAGTGAGTACAGGAAAGTTTTAAAAAAGCTCATAATTTAGGTCCAGAATGGCTCTTGCCTGTGTTTCTGCCTCTACTACAGAGCTTCTGTACAATGTTGGCCAATTTATTTAAGCTAAACTTCTGTCACATCGATACTTGTTTCCTTGTTTTCCTTGGGTCTTACTTGAAATCCTGGGAACTGGCTTGCTGAGTGCTCACAGCTGAAACTGAAATCAACAGCAGCTGTGCTTTGAATGGAAAAGATGCTATAGGAAGCCATGTGCTCTTGAAAAGTCAAATCTTAGATCAGATGCACAAAATTAGTCATACTTTTATTTTTAATCTTTGTGTGCCTTTGTTTATCTTCCTTAAAGCAGGATTAAAACCTCTCCCATTATAGGGATTTTGTGAGCCTGAAGGAGCTTGGTTTTGTGAAGCTTTCAGGTAGTCTAGTGAGGAGTGACATAGAAAATTTCACAAGGAAATTTAATCATTCTGTCTCTTGAATTCATACAATGAATGACAGCCTATGGCTGTCCATTGAATGAGAATAAAACAGGATGGAGGAGCAGCATGCTAAATAAAGTTGACCTTCCTTGTATAGGGGATGAGATGGCATCCTTTAGATTACCAAAAACATGGTCTCTCTGAGTTGAACAAATATATATCTGTTTGTATACCATAGTGGGGGATGGACAAGCATTTCACAAAACCCACATTTCACAAAACCCACAGAAAAGATAAACCCAATATAAGCAAAATATGAAAAGAAGGACACAGAGGACAGGGAAATATATGCTTTGATGATGTTGATCAATTGGAGGTATAAGCAGCACCGGTGATGGGTGCTGCTTATACCGGTGACAAGCGCATAAGAGGACCAATACGTACAAGCGTTACGTAATCGCACTGAAGTAAGCGTCAGGCTGCCTCCTGTCATCACCAGCCCTGATCCAGCATCTGAGGTATGAACCCTTCCCCACCAAGCCCAGAAAAAATATGTCAGAGAAATATGCAGTTTGGAGAGAGAGGTGAAAACATCCATCAGCTGACTTCTCTTAAAAGTGGCAGTGACACAGACTCAACTGTTTACCCTCGGTCAGTCAATTTATTTTACTAATTTAGCAGGAAATAAACCCAGCAAAAATGGGATAATTTTCTGCTGAACTAGTGGGTTAAATGGGCTGATGAAATTATCTGACAAGCTTCATTAGTGTGAGGGAAGGGGTGGAACTGCACTGGTGGAAAGTTAAGAAGGGACTAGGAAGGAAGGATTAAGATTTATCTTTTTTTTGGTGGAAAGTGAACAACTGGATCAGCTCAGCTGCATTTGACTAATTCTATATGGAAAACTGTGGAATCGAGTCTTGCAATAGTAACATCTCTTTTCCATTTACCATCCAAAGCACAGATGCCTGTTCCTTCCCAGCGGCAGGCAAAGGCCAGACTGGGCTATGAAGGCATGGGGCAGTGTCAGCCCCACTATACTGAGGACTGTGGAGGCTCAGCCACGCCACGTGAGGATGCAGTCTTCAGAGACTGTGGCTAGTAAGATCTGAAAAGTTCTACCAACACACGTGAATTGTGGGTTTGAGAGACTTCAAAGACTGAGAGCACATGGAGGTTGAGTGATACAGGGAGGGTAGGGGGGAATGTTAGGGGAGGGTGCAACCAAAGGAGAGGGGTGGTGAGATGGGCTGTGGCATAGGGAGAGCCTGGAGGAGGAGGAAGGTGGGGAGAAGATGTGGTGTTGTTACAAGACTGGGAGGGGAAGAGGCAATCATGCAGAGTCAGCTCAGGTCTACTAGGACTTAGATCAGATGCTGTGCTGTGTGAATGTAGCTGTACTGTCTTCAGTGAGAAGCCAGATTTTGAGGCTATGCAGTCTTTTTAATGCAATACACAGCTCATAATGCTGGTTCACAGCCAGCTGTTCCTGGAGCTGTGAACAGTGAAGGTGCATTGCAGGGACCCCACAGGGTCAGCCGGATCTCATAGCCCTGCCTCACCCAAGCGAGCCCTGCCTCTTAGCGAGAGCAGAGCTGTGGAGCAAAACAGCTGGCGCTGGGGACCTGACATCTACACTAGCAGCATTGCAGGAGGTTTCACTGAAGACTAGACCATGCCTAGTTCCCAGGATTAAATACTTCTTAGCAGTTGGAGTGCACTGAGTGCACTCACGGAGTTCATCTTCTGGTTTAGCTTTGTGAGAAAGGAATGCAGTTCATGTCCTCAGAGGCTGCTCAGTGAGCTGAATGCAAGCACAATAAATGTGGATGATTGGGAAAGTTGCTTTAAAAATGCGCTCCTGCTTTGAACCAGAAAGCTGATTTAAGCACACACATGAGGATCAACCAATCTGGATCTAGTTTGTGTTTCGAAAGGCACCTGGGTGGCTTGACATGGCCTTGGCCACTCTGGGTCCAGGGGGACTGTAGCGTTCAATATGCCAACGGGGACAACACTGCCTCTCAGTGTTTTGGCCCTGGTTGTCTTGGGGGACCACCATGCCACAGCAGGATCGAGTGTTGGTACTGAACATCCCCAGCACGCTCGGCCCTGGGGAGAGGGGTCTTCCCTGGGTGCCAGCAGGCACGCCGCACCCAGGTGTTCAGATTTCAACCCTGTCAGCTCAGGGCTGTCTTTTACCTCCCTGGGCCTAGGAGGATGAAAGCTAAGTCTTGTACGCATTCTTCCCGCAGCAGCTCTCCCAGTTTGTTTTGCATACATATTCATTGGCCAGCTGGCCATACAAAAGGGCAGATAAATCTGCTTTGCGGCTGAGGTTTGACGTAAGTTGTTTCACATCGTCCTGTGAGCACATTTAAAAACATTTTCCTGTGAACGTGTTTAAAAATCAGAGAGCCAGTCAGTACCTGTGCCCTGGAACAGCTTTGGCTTTTTCTTCTCAAACTCTCAACAGCTTCACCACTTTGAAGGAAATTCTGGTAAAACATGGGTAAAGCCCAGCCAGAGCATTTCCCGTAGGTCGCTGTGGCTGCTCTCTAGCAGGAATCCACTCACCCTGTACTCCAGGGTCAAATTAGATTGTGGGGCCTTTCTGCCACAATTTCTGCCAAATTGCCAGAGCTGCAGAAGTGGGTTTTTTCCCCCAGGAGAGTCTTGATGGGCAGATTTAGCACCTGCTGGGCTGGGAGCCCCCAGGCCAGGGGTGGAAGGAGGGGGCAGGGAGGGGCCCGCAGGTGGGATCAACAGGCCCCGAGGAGCCCAGGCTTCGGCCATTTCAGTGTGTGGTGGCAGGGAGAGGGTGCGCCCGTGGCCACGGGTCAGGAAGGGGCCTTTGTCTTTGATGCACTAGTGGGAGCAGAGGCGGGATAGCTGTGGGCAGTTTTGCTTTTTCTGCCTGTGGGAAAAGTTGTTTCTGTCCTGTTTGTTTTTTTTTTTTATATGGATACTGAGTTCACGTAGGCAGGTGAAGGAGCGGCAGGCTTGGCTCAAGCGTGCCGTTTCCATCTAGAGAACTTGTTTTCAGAGCAGTGCTATCTGTAGTAGGCCCGGATTTGCTGGGATATTAAACCTATGCCATGTTGCAGTCTGGGTGGTAATGTTACACTTGCTCAACTGTTTTTATTGTCTCTAAAGCCCCAAACATCTGTACAGAGTATAACCGTAGCCAGAGCCACCTCTTGGATGTAGAGAGGCAGTTAGTGATACAAATAGTACCTCAGATCCGATGGGCAAAGGATATTTGTCCAAGGCCCAAAAGATAGTTAATGCCCATTCTGATGTGAGGGGGTTTGTAATATAAAATCTAATTTAAAAGTAATAGAAATAATAAATAGTGACTATATTTTCAATATATGAAATAAAGTATTTAAAGATATACAAACATGCCCACATGGGTAGGGGTTCTGAATAAGCAAGTCAGTAACAAGATATTCTAGCCATAATAATAGCGTAACTAAGCGTATTTGTCCTTGGATAGTAAATGTAAGCAGTTATTGTTTATAGCACAGAGTGAGTCAACTTGTGAAGTTTGGTGAGGTGGCTTCCACAGCGTGTACGTACACTGCTAGCCAGGCCTTGCACAGACCTCCCAAAGAGCTGTAGCTGTGTGTGCTGAGGATGGTCCGTACGGCTCTGCTCCAGGCATAGCCATCTCGCTTGCATCCTGGTCGTTTGTTAGTGAATGACGTTGGTGGTTGTTTGATACCACCAGCCAAGGTGAAAAAAAAAAAAGGCAGCCACAGCTTTTTAAAAATTTTTGTAATTTTTTTTTTTTTTTTAAGATAATGGTTTGCCTCCTCGCATAAAAATAAACAGATTTACTGTCTCCTAGCATCTGGTTCATTTCAGCAAATAGGTCAATGACTGGTATGTGAAATTTTTTTATTCTGCTTATAAAAGTGCCTGCTACACAAACTAGTTAATATGAGGTGGTAATATGCCAAGTAGGGCTTGTAACGTGATGGATCTATTCTACATTTTATTCTCAAAAGTCATCTTCAGGGCTATCAAACTAGTATATAACATTAACTTCTTAAAAATGAGTTGTTTTCTGCCAGTGCTAATTACTTCTGCTGTATAGTGGGTTTTAGTACCTTGCAGCAACTTATGATCACCAGAAGTTATCTGATATTTCTCGCTGTGTTCTTCCTGCTATGTTCTTTCTTTTTTTACCCATAGCTCTGTATTCCATTACACTAGTAGCTGGACTTTTTTGCCATCCTACTGTGTTTAAATACTAACTTGGAATCCACTGAATGATGAACTATGTTTTTAGAAATAGAATATGAAAGATTAAAGCAGCCTTGTTGTAATCACATGCTCTTAAAAGCCTTGGCCCTATTAAGATAAGAACAAATTTTTTTTAATTATTATTTTTTTTGTTAAATCACTGTTGTCTTCAGATTCTAAAAATGGATCCCTGCTTTAACTGGTATGGGGAACTATGCTGTGTTTTAGCCTCTGTGGATATACATACAGTAGGTGACTTAGCTTTAAACTAAACTAAAGGTTTAGCCTAGTAGTGGAATGCCTGAACTAACTTTAAACTAGCCAGTTTCAGACCAAATAGCTGTAAATCCAGCAGCATGAAGCCAAAATGATTATTCAGCTTTTCCATGTCTCTTGTGTATAGTATGTTTATGCCGTTACCCGTTGCTCCTAAAATGCAATACATAGTGAATGTGTGGAACAAGTGTGGGGCAGAGCATCACAGGTTGACTAGAGGGGGCTGAGGTGGAGGAAGGAAAATAGGATGTTTTAGAACATGTTGGTCAAGTATATTATAGAAGTTAATCAGTGACAGTAGTCAGCTTGTTTTTTCCTATTTGTTTACAAATAGGGTTACAGCTGTGCAAACCAATGTTGTTAGAATTTTAATGAAGATGAAGGTTATTCCTGATTTTTTTTTTTTTTTTACTAGGGATTTTTCTTGTTGGCAGGAGGGTATGGAAAAAGAAGCGCTTGTAGGAGGAATAGGCTGGAAAGTTACTGGCAGAGCAAAGTGTAGTCAATTCTGTAGGAGCAGGAAGATGAAACTATGCAGCATTTTCCAGAATGTTTGAAGCAAAAATAGAAAAGAATTAATTATATAGGATTTAATGCTCGGGGATTTAAAGCTCACTGTAAGATGAGCCAGAAGGATGAACTTATTAGTAATACCCTGAATAGAAAGGGGCAAAATTGATCTTTGGTGGTTGGAGAGGAGGATTTTGCAGTTTTCAAGACATGAAGTGATCAGGTCTCAACCTTGAATCAGACCAGTATAAGTGGAGAGGAAACATGAGAAACAAGTTCAGAAAATACAGAAAGGTGCACACAATGAGGTGTATTAGTCAACAGATATGGCTGTAACAGAGGCAAAACCAAGACTGTGGCCTCTGGTGCTGTCTATTATGGTAAATGATGGAGTAGACAGAAAAGTTCAGAGGCAAGATTTACAACTTGATTTGGGAAAACTTAAGTTTTATTGCTAGAAGGGACTGGTCTTTATATTGCAGATATATTGTATTTTAATAACATAAGCAGAAAAATCTCAAGTTAATTTTACTTATTTTTTTCATATAAATGTTACTTTAATAAGCTGAAGACCTTCTAGGGCATTTTCTTATTGTGTTAATAATATACTTCTTGGGTGGTTGAAAGCATGAGACCAAAGGAAAACAGATACACTAATATTACAATATTATATGCCCTGGAGTGTTCCAACAATGTAGAATTTGGTCCAGAGCTAGACCAAAACACCTGGCGTTTATGTGTTCCTCCATCTGAGGACCTCAGCTCATTAGTGGCTAGCAGAAGTGTCCCATTACTCATGTCCCTGCTGTAATCTTTCGGTGTGTTGGGAATGAGGATGCTGCCTTGCTTTCTGACACAATACATTGAGTCATGGCTAAATAAGGTTCATGCTGGAATGGAAAGATTTTATTCTACCATATGGATGTAGAAAAGGGGTGACTGAAATTTTTCAGTTTGTAGAGTTACTGCTGTGCAGTTTATTATATGTTCTTGACTTTTTTATAATTTGTGAAGCTATTTCTGAATAGACGAAGTATTGAATGTTTGCACTAGATGCATTCATGCATTCATGTTATAGGGAAAGAAGAAACAAATGCACTATTAGTTACAAACTTATTAACCTTCAAAAAGATGAAGCAAGGCAGTCCCACTTAGGGAAACTGAGTTTTCAGCCTCTTAATCTCATGGCCTCTCTTGAGACCCACATGCAGATAGGAAACCAGTGACCCAGTTCCCCTTCAGGCTGTAGTAACAAGTGTGAATGTGTTCATCATGTAAACAGGGACTTCCCTGTGTAATGATTTAGTATGAGTGAGGGGCTCCAAACTTAAAAGAAACTGGTGTACGGTTCTGGCCAGCGTGTTTGAGTTGTGTAGTTGTAGCGCTGCTGCTTTTTCTGCAAGGGTGCAACTTTGCACCAGAGTAGCAGTTCCCACACCTTGTCTCCCTTAGTGTAGGAACAGAGGCTCAGATGACCTTGATGACAGAGCGGAAAATATCCCCTACCTACAATGTAGGTAGACATAGATGTTTAATGAGTTTAGTCAAGGCAGACTACGTACATCTCTGACCTTTGCAATGCAATGTTCAGTTGATGGATTCAATACAATAGAATCAATAAGACCTCAATTTATATCCCTTTCCTTTTAGAGGAAAGAGATAGAGTTGTTATCAATGAGTTTGACCTAGCCTTTCCTTCTGACAGAGTCAACAGTGGAATGGAAACCCTGATATACAGTTGTTTAGTTAAGGCACTCCATGCAAAATCTGGGAGATGGGTTCTTGAACTGGATTGCAAAATCTTGAATGATAATCATGGCCTCCTTTGTTGAGTGTCATTACACGTTGCTGATCTGTTGTGCATCAGCATTCAGTAATTATGATTTTGCTTTTTATGCATTTTATTTTTAATTTAAAGCCTGCTTCTGACTTGTCTGACAGGTCATTCAGAATATCCAATTCTCATTTCCTTTGGTCCTTCAGTGTACTACCCCCTTTCTCTCTTGGCTATTTGCGTAGGGTAGCTGGCAACTGGTAAGCAACTGCTTTCCTTCATTTGGAGAGGGAAATCACATAAGAGGAAACATCTGGATTTTGTGGAGAAAAGGTCTGCAATGGCATTTTACTTTATTTAGCTGTGTTTGTGAGTTTGGTCCTAACTCATTTTCTTGAACATAGTTAAATGGAAAGTAAATCTTGGTCAAGGTTAGTCCCTGGCTTATTACTGGCTTTACTGAGGGGAAATAGAACTTCTTAAAGTTAAGGCAGTCAGTACCTACTTATATGGCAAAGGCTTGCTTATTGAAAACCTCTGTGGATTGTGCAAATGTTAGTTATCCACGTAAACTGATCGTAAGGGAAAACAACGGCAGTAGGTAGATGAAACACTTCTTCCTTTAGATGAACATCAATAAAACTTGTTCCCTTCTAAATAATTGGGGGGATCCCAATGGTGGGAAAGGGAAAGACACTACAGCTTGTGCTGGAGAGGAAGAATGTTATGAAAATGAGAATTTAGAGTAAGAAATTTATGCCCAGCATTGACCTGCATTGTTATGATTGAAAGTAGGATAAAACATTTCTACTTTGATAGAAAAAGGTATAGTCAAAGTCAAGCTTTTGGCTTGAAAACCTACCGGTGATGCTTCAAAATGATCAAGGTGTTCATGTGGTGATAAGGTGGGTTGGGCTCACTCTCTCTCCATCTCCTGTTCCAGTGAACTGGAAGGAATGTGAATGGAAAGCAATTTTAAAGCTTAGGTTTAAAAGTTTTGCCAGTCCTGGGTTGGGTGAATAACTGCAGCTGTCTTAAAACAGTCTTCTTTTTTTTTTTTTTTCTTAAAAAAAAAAACCAAACCAACAAACCAAAACATCTGGAGCAGCTACGCCCAGCTCTCTTCCTCTAGATCTGCAGTTTTAATTAGGAGGTTGCAAAGCTTGTGAGTGCTACTTTTTGTATTCATAACGTAGAAATTCCTTTTAACATCTAGTGGTTGCAGTCCTCCACATAAAGTCACTGTAGTACCATTCATAACAAGGCACACATTCATATACATCAAATCCTTAGTTTACGCTCTGCCTGGGATGTTCCAGTGTAGCTGTCTTGCACACAATCTGACATGTGCCCTGGCTCATGATGAAAATTTTTTGGGAAAAATAAACAATAGACTGATATTTAAAGAATACCAAACACTCAGAAGTCAGGAAAATCACTACGATTTTGTCTCCATTTACTTATTATCATTTGCATATGTGAATAGACAGACTCATACAGTCTGTAGTTAACAGTAAATAGGCAGAAGTCTTTGTAAAAATAGCCTGATATTTTCTGTGCTCCTGCCTGACCTTCCTCCCCATACTCCTCTGTGTCCATGTTAGCTGTGCTTCTACTTCTTCCCTGCAAGAGGAGCTTGCATGGAGGTCAGACGCAGCCAGACATGTTCTGGAGGGTCCTGAGCATGAGCCTGGAGCAGGATGCCTGGTGGGGACGGCTACCCCACTGTGGTAGGGCTAGCGTAGGGTGTGCTTCCCCGATGTGCCCGCCCCACCAGTTGCACTTCCCCAGTGTTCAGGAGCAAAGGCCAAGCTGACGGGCATGAGGCAGAGCTCTCATATCAACTAGATTGTGACTCCTGGCTTGCCATAATGATGATCCTGAATCTCATCATTTTCCTAAGGAAAAGAAAAGCTCACTGCCTCTGTTCAACTCCATTCCTATAACAGTAAAGGTAGTAAAATTTGCATCAAATAGTAATTAGCAAAAGAGAAATAGTTCCTTTAATGAAAACTTTCAGAAACTCATGTCATTTGAACAGTATGGCATTCACCATACTGTAAACTTTGCTAAGTTGCAATGGCATTCCTTAACTTTCTTGTCAGTCCAACCTAAATCATATCTCAGTCATGTTGTCCTCTGCTAAATTGTGAATTATACCCTCAGAGACCTAATAAAGTTTTAAATGTTCAAAAATCTAGCGCTATAGCACATTTGTGAGTAAAACTTTTTATTATGGGTCACTAGACTGAATTTGATATTGAGTCAGTTTGAGAGCTTTATTTTGTTGTTTGGAATGACATAGGTTTAACATTAGAAGAGAGAAACTGCCAAAAATGAGAACATACAGGGTCAAGACAACACTGCTTAGAAAGGCTATGACATTTCCTGGATTCATGGAGAGGCTTTGTATTTAATCCATTAATCAAAAGGTATGAATGTCTTTATTTTTTTTTCTTCTCTTTTCTTTCAAAGGTGGGTGATGGGGAAGAGGGTATAATTACTTCCTATGTTTTCCTCTGAAATCAAAGATCAAAATTTTTACTTACAGGCTCAAGTTTAATGCAATGAAGGGCTTCAGACAGTGGCACCTATATTTATTGGACATCTTCAGGGCATTGAGGCTTCTTGGTTCAAGTCGGCCTTTTGTTTTACCCTGGGCTTCAGCATATCAAGTGTATAGGGTTCAGCCTTTTTGTACTTTTTTTTTCTAGCATGTAGAAGGGGATTTTCATGGCTAGGGAGAGCAGTTTTTGCCAGAAACTTTTCTCATCCAAATAGAGCTGGCGAGTGGCCAAAATGTGCTGGTTCTTCTTGGGTTGTGAATTTTAATTTCCAGACAGCTCCTTTTAGTACTTGTTCACATAGCCTTCACTTCTCTCATCACTACGGTGAACAGAGGATGCGAGCAGGTTCCTGGTGCCAAAGGTAACATCTACAGGCTCAGCCTTCAATCCCAGCTCCTCAGGTAGGTTACGGGGAGGGGTTCTCCCCTTCGCTGGCCTTCCCGCTCTGCCTGGGAGGTGGAGGCTAGCAGCAGCGTGGCCCACTAGGCATGCAGCTTGCCCACAGCTTTCAAAGTCCTCACTCATCTGTCTGCCCGATGGGCAGATGAAAGCCAGGCTACTCAGCATGCAGATGGTAGTGCAGGTTGCCCTACAGTTGAAAAATGATAAGGACATTTTTACTTGGTTGGCTAGAAACTTCTTTACCCTCTTGTGAATAAAAAGCCTCCCCCCCCCCCCCCTTTTTTTAAACTTATTGTCATTCATTCAACAGTGTGAAATCTGCTCATTTTGAAGTATCAAGTTTTTCCCTAGCAACAAGATTTTTCTTGTAAATGACAGATTGGATGTAGGAGCAGGGTGGGGCAGGGTAAAAATATATATTTCTTAAAATACTGTTCAATAACTATTGTCTTTACAACCCTAGTGTTAAAATCATACTACTGACTGTTTATTTTAAGCAAGGTTCCCTTACATGATAAACAAATTTGACTTATAAAATTTGTTCTTAAATTGACACACACGATATTAAGTTTAAAATGTAAAAATCATTTATAGCTCATCCATCTCAATTCTGTATCACCACGCAGGAATAATTTGTCTAAAATGTTCCTTAATAAAAGGCACGTACTTGAACATGGGCTCTAAAATCTATGGCACAGTATTTTAGAAGCCTGTTTGCATTTTGTCTGTTTCTTTAAAGGGCTTCCGTATTGTCTTGGGCTCCCCTGGAAATGCAGTAAGGATTCGTATCACATCTCCGTTGCCATGGCAACAGCAGTCTTTCCCATAATGAGCTGCATCATCTGAACTGATGTCACAGCATCATGCAGCAGGTCACACAAGGCACCTCCTAGTATTGCATCTTACAGATGTGCCATAAACATCAAAAGAGGATGATTTGAACAGGACATGGTAAGTGCAAAATGTTGTGTTGTTTTTAATTGCACTGTTATTTTTTCCTGTTTCGTGAGGTTTTCCTAATATAAGAATGTGTGGGGTTTGCCTTGTGAAAATCATTTTGAAGATGCTGCATGCCTAAATATTATTTTTCAGGCAGACAGGCTAAGACAAAGGCCTACAGAAAACGCTTTCAGTCTGAATGTCTAGACTTGTCTTTGCATTTGTGATAATACCCTGAAGATTTGAAGAGAATATATTTAAATTTCACAATCCAATTAAAGTTGCTACAGTCTGATTTGCTTAAATGGAAAGAATAACTGTTTTCAATTTTAATGCCATAAACATAGCTTGTTCCTCTCCCTGTCTCATTATTTAAGCTGTCCTAGTATGTGTAGCTCTTCTTTTAACCTATTTTATTTCAGTAGCATGAATATCACCTATTTACTTTCATTGGCCTTCCATAACATGATAGTACAGAAAATACTTTGCAAACCGGTGCTGAACAAGCAGCTGGAACAGTATTGATTTCAAACATGGTTCAGTACTGTCCTATTTCTGTTGGTATTCTTAAAAAAGCAAAACATTGATATAAATGTCAAACAAGAACCAGGTATTTTGAAAGTACAGTAGCTTTTAGCTTTTCTACTGTTTGACTTTCTTTCAATCTGTTTTTTTAATAGTAATATGAATTTAGTGAATTTTAGAATCTATCTTTTACTGGAAGGAAAACAAGTTGTTTTTTTTTTTTTTTTTCTGCTGCAACTGCAGTAAAAGGTGTAGCTAAGATTCAGGCATTCTGAGGGGTTTTGCTATGAATAAAATAATAATAGGAATAATTATAAAGGCTTCCACCTCTATCATGGGAAGAAAATACATATCTTTTATAGTTAGCAAGCTGTTTAAAATCAGGTCTATAATATTTAGCAATTCTTTACAATGTCCAATATTTGTTTATTTTGTATTAAGGTCTTGCTTATGAAGGCCAGGCTAATTTTGCTTAACTTCAAGTTAATCTTGCTGGATGGTATACAACATTAATTGTTCGATTTTGCATGTTTATAAGATTCAGTCTTTCAGTTGCTTGCTATTAGAAGGAAAGAAAAGACCAGACACATGTCATTTTAATTGATCAATATGTCCACTAGGAATTAGGGAGTGGTCTCTGGCTCTGTTCTCTCTGTGTAGTTTATATTTCAAAAGTGCAGCAAGAAAAAATAGCAACCAGTAATCTTGTAGTGATGTCTATATTTATTGTGGTTTTTAGTCCCTTATACTTGATAAAGTATGAAGTAGTGAATATAATGAGATCTGACTGCCCTTCATAGGGATGGGTGCGATGGTCTTGTCTGGCACAAGCTGGAATGGAGCTCCTATATCTTAATTAGACAGTCTGTACTGCATCATATATGCTTTTTTTTCAGCATGATCTGGGTACATTTGTTGGGTTGTTTTCCTACTGTAAAACACAAAGCAGATGACTGTAAATGAATGTTAGAATGAGATGTTGTTTTATTTATTTGTGATGCATTTTACAGCGTGAAAGTAGTGGTCTCCTGTGCTTGCTGTGCTCTCATCAGGCAAACTCGGAAGGTATGAGTTAGCAAGAGGAAGGGAGGGAGGGCGGGACAGCTGATGTCTGGCTAGTGTCAGAATTAGAGACGTGAAGAGAGCTGGTGAGCAATGCATTTAAATTGCAACTTTAGGGACCATCAAAGAAGAGTTAATAAGACATGAGCAAAAGACATGTTTGGTTGGAATATTATGCCTTTATTAATAATAACGTATTTAGTTAGATTTTGCAAGTGACTTGATTATCACTACAATTTCTCAGACTAGATTTAAAAATGAGGGGAAACACATTGGGGAAAACCAACAACTTTTGACAGTATTCATGGAGACATGACCTGCTATGAAGCCCCCAGTGCAGATTTTTTTGATTTTTCTAATAATGAGAATGCAAATCATGTTGTTTTTCAAACATAATTTTTTTAAAAGTTCCTGTTACTCTCTATTCCACACCCTTCTCACGGCATTATTTGCCCTGGGAAACACCCTCTAATAATGGACCTGTGATGACACTACGTGTTTTTTGGTGAACATCTCGGCTAATTCTGACTCTAGCTGAATGTCTTGTTTGTAGAATATTTCCCGTTCATTTTCATATGGGCCCAAGTGTTTCACTGAGGTCTGTATATGAGGATATGGAAGAGCATGGAGTGAGGAAGAGGATCTTACTATAAAAAGCAAGCCTGATTGCCTGAGTCAGAGCATGACCGAATGTAGAAACACTACAAATGTAATACAGTTTTGCTTGCTGTTGAGGCAGATTCATAATTGGTACCATTATGTGTGAGACAGTGTTCAACAGTAGGAAAACTGTGTTGTTTTCAGTTTTGTTCCACAGCTGCTTTTACTCATTGTTACTGAAGGCAATACATTTTGTAAATACATGTATTCCTCTCCAAAGTAGCTGAATTTGGACACTTACTCTGGAGGCTAGGGTTCTTCTGTATATGCAGTTTCATACTGACATGTAATTGGAGATGGATGTATACTACTGAACTGAAAGGATGTTACTGTTTAATATTTGCTTTGCTAAAAGATTTTATTATATCATCAATTAAATAGTTCTTACGTAGCTTAGTACTGAACACAGAGAGAAACAGAAGCTTGATTCCTCCCAAAACAGCTGTGGGAGTTGATGACAAAACCTGCCTCCAGCAATGGGAGTTGGTACAATTTTAACACTTTCTTGGTGGATTTTTTTTGTCAGCATATGACAATGCAAAACCTACTGACATGAGATCAGAATATGTCCTCTATGGAAGGAAGCCTTTTTTCTTCTCTAAAGAGTAGTTGAGGGAACCCTGTGCTCTAGACTTTATCTTCTGTGGGTCATGTTGCAGTAGAACAGTGTTGGGTGGGTGTCCCGTTCTCCCCACTCCCTGTTGGCTCTGGAATGGGTCTATGTCCAGGAACTCATCCCTGGAAAGTCAAGTCAAAGGAGTCCTCTTTATCAGAAGTGCTCAGGCATTGATTAGAACTGGCGACATTTCCAAAATGCTCATGAAATATTTCCTTCAAAATAACTGAGGAATTAAAAATAATAAAAAAATCCTATGCCTTGTCATAATTTACTTGCACCTTTCTGTTAAAATCACTACTGTGTCATGAAAGAAATATTGACAGAATTCTGGGCTTGATGGTTTGTGTGTGTGTGTGTGTTGAGTGCTACTAGCTTCAGGGAGAGGTATAGTTGGCCAGAATATCTGAAGTTCCAGTTTTGTATTTAAAAGAAAAAAGATTTATAAGTATTAAAAGATACCATGTTTGTCTTTTGAAATAGTATATTTCTATTTTGTATTGTAAGTATGGCCTATGCTATATAATGAAGTATCTGTATATTCTGTAATGAGGTATTATACTGGTATTACTGGGATAAAATTAATGATACATGAATGCAAAGACGACTTCAAGGGATCATCTTGCAACTAACTTATGTCTGAATACTAACATTTCTGTGGACTGGAGAGGGAAAAAGTGCTCTTTGCTTTGCCCTTTTGATGAAAACAGCCACTCATTAAAGCAGATTTCAGCTGCAGAAAATAAAAGTTGTATACCTTACCCCTACCACGAGTCACCTGGGCTGGGCCAGGTCTTTCCTGCTGCAGGAAGGGAAGGAGCAAAAGGGAAAGCTGAGCTGGGTGGAGAGCCAGGAGGAGTCTAGATTTCTGCTGGATGCAGTGGGGGAGCAGGATGTACAGTGGATGGAAGTGGCAATGGATGGGCAACCATATCTGACACCACTGTCATGATCCAGAACTCTCCTGAAGAGGCAGCTGCCATCCTGGGCTTCTTGGCTTCTGCAGGCTTTGGCATAGGAGAAGAGAGACTTCAGCTATGTTCCTAACCCTGACAAGTTCTTGCTGTAGCCATTTTCTATTTTGTCAGTGCTTAAAGTCTCCCTGTCCCTTGTTTGCTGAGTGGGCACGTATGCTTTTCAATCAGTTCTCTCGTACAAAGGCCCATGGAGTATTTTCTTTCTCATGTCTAGTTTTGTATCTAACATTTTTCTACTGATTTTAAAATAAAAGCACCTAACCCCACTTCACACGCATCAAGTCAAACCTAAAAATGCACGATATAAATCCCTTAACTGGCTTGGTACGGTCGTAGTAGTTTTAACTACATGAATAGTCATGCTACATATATAAATATGCATGTACACGTGTATATATATTACATAGAAAATATCATAATGAAAATCACTCTTTAAGAGTATCAAAATGTGCTTTCCTGAAGCAAAAGAGTTCTTATTTTTAAAACGCCTTCAGAAAAGATTTACTTCATGAGGAAAAGGGGTGGGGAATAAAGAAAAAACAATCCAGATAGCTCTTTCCTTCCTGTTTTGTGGTTGAACTACAGGTTTCAAATATCTAGACTCTTGGGTACTTTGATTCCCAGCAAGGCTGACTCAGCTTTTCATTCCTCCAAGGTCAAAAAATTCAGCTCTGTGCAGTTTACAATGTCTGGCACTTTCAGACAAGATGTTTAAAGCCAGGAATGCTCTCCGCTCTGCATGAACTCTCAATTCTCATAGCACGTGTCAGATACAGGCTTGCCCTGGCAGCCTTGGCCAAAATGCTGTTGGCACCTGCTTCTTGACCAGTATTCAATCCCGATGCCAGGCAAGGAGGAACTTTCTCTCAACTGGTGAATGAATGTCTTCTAAGGCACCTGGAAGTGGAGATAGCTTGTAAATGTAAGTGAAGTTCTCCAGCCCAGAGGATAATCATTGTGTCCTGTGGAGTGTATCAGCCGCAGAGTTAAGGGTGGAGGATGGGCACTCTGAATTGTAATGGCGCTTTCATATGTTTGCAAGCTAAGTGGCTTCTGCAACTATTAAGAGCACCCAGGGCAAGTAGTCAGTTCTCCAGATAACCGATTGTTTTGCAGGGTGAGGCAGTAGAAAGGCGCTGTGCAAGGGGAATCACAGGATCCTCCATGCAGCAGTCAGGCTTCTGTGAGGCTGAGTGCAGGCACAGAAAGGCCTGACCCCAAGTACTGCTGTGCACCAAGTCCAATTACTTTCTCATAGACACCAGGTATACTAAGCATATAGCCAAAATGTGCTCTCTCTTTTTGGCAAAAAGATCTTTCAAGTGATAGTCCTATGAGGAAACAACTCTATGAAATAGATTTCCCAGCCCCCACGATACAGTGTCTTGTGGGAGCTGACACACTTAAAAAGACAGCCTTTGTTAGTATTAGGTTGTACTAAAAGAAGTGCTAGCTTTTAGGTGAGGAAGCACCCAACTGCAATAACTAGTTTTGTTTTCAGTCTAGCTGTAAATCTATTACTTTTGGATATGTTTTTTTTTCTTTCAAGAGTTGCCCTGTACTGATTGTCTTGTAAGCTGGATGTTGTCATAGTATCAGGATTAGGATGCAGACATGAAGTTGCTTCATGAGCTGGCAAAGAATAATATTAATTTTTTACCAGCTTGGTGTGTGGATAAAGTAAAGGAGGCATATATCTGAATATAAAACCAATCTTTTTTTTTTTCCCTATGTCATTTTCACAGCATTTTCTCTCTGGCCTAAAAGCTTGTAGCCGAGTCTCTACTTCACTCTTAAAATGCATCCCACCTAACCTCCATAACTCCTCCTTGAACACTATGTTAGACTTGCATTTCTTGTTTTCAGCTCCTGCTCAGTTCTATCATGTATTGATTTCCTCTGTGTCTTACTTGCTCCTTCCAGCTTTCTGTTCGTGAATGTTACGCCTGTAATCGCTCTCTTCCACCAAGTTGTCATTCTTTTCTTATTTAAATCCCTTGGAAAAAAGTTGCATTTCCTCTGGACAGTCCTCAGAAAAAGTGGTTTATGGAAAGTTATATACAGAAAACGCGTGGGACTTCAGGGTTATTACTATGTTTTAAAATAACAAAACAATTCAGATACCTCTACCAAAGTTTGGATAGGACCCTTACAGTGCTAGGTGCTGTACAAATGCCTGGGAAATGGTGAAGTCTTTCCTGACTAGATTGCATTAATTTTCAGTTTAAATTGAGCTGAGAAACCTCACTTTAATTTTCCTCACTTTTCCTAAATATCCCTCATAAGGGATAAGTAACATGCCCAGTTTTCTTCGAAAACTTTTGGCAGACCTGGGAGAAGAAGTTCTTTTTCTAATTGCTTGTATAGTACTTGAAAAAGAATATAATCTTTTCTCTTTCTTTGTACTTTCCTGTTTGTGCTTCTGTGTTTGTTTTCTGAGGTTGGTTGGTTTTTGTTTGTGATGGTTGTATTGGATAAAGCTGAGCTCGTACTGGAGATCCATGAAATGTTAAGGGATTTAAGGCAAAAAATGATTGTTACCTACCGCAATTATGCTGCAACTTAACACGATGAGCTTGTGAACAGTCTAGTCTTTCGAAAGAGGAGGATCTGCTTGCCAACCTGTTTTAGACAAACCTTGACTGTACTGTTTAAAATGAAACAAATAATAAAAATCCATACCTTAGTTGCTGCAAGCTGGACCTTTATATGCTTAGTTGGTAACAGAAAGGAAAAAGTTCTCTGCACTTCTTACTTTTTAAAAGAAATGAGCATGTTTGTTTTGAAAGTTTAAAAACAGAGTTTCCTCTATTGGCTAGATAAGTGCTTGTCCTTTTTTTGACAGATTGCTGTGACAGAATATTCACTGCCAAGGGAGTCAATATAAAAAATATTTCTGCAAAACAGATTTAAAAAATTAAGAAAACAACATACCTGCCTACTGAAATATTAGGCTCATTAGGTAGGAAATTGGAAAGTAAGGATAAATGCCTGGTTTGCACTGCAAAGTACGACCTTAGATGCTTGCAAGTGAGCCTACTGAGAAATAATGTTGAACAGATTACTTGTATTGCATTTTGCCCTTTCAGTAAACGTGACAAGATTTTTGACAGGTATTTATTTGATGGAGGTTGATAGAAATCGTACAGTGCAAACTAAAAAGAAAGGACCCCGATATTGTCAATTCTGAGGGCTGTGTAAGATTGTTTTTAAGCTGATATTGCAAGACTAGCCTTAAAGAAACTCAAATACAATACTAGTTAGCAATGACAAAACTAATGAAAGACTTTTCTCAACACTTAGTTTTTGTCATGAAAACCTACACTTCAGAGCTGAGTGCTATTGACAGAATAACCAGGGTCTATTGAGAATGTTTTCAAATAAGGTCATCTTTCAAAGCTGTTGCATGCAGCTACTCCAGGCTGCTTACAATTTTCAAGTGTGTTACATCATGTTTAGAAGCAGCTTTTGCTGCTGAGGAGGCTATGTCCCTGGCCAAGGCACTTCTGTACTAGCAAGTATGTATCCTTCCTGTACTTTAAGCTGCACTGCTAGTCTCCTAAAACATACCATATTTTGTTAGAATAATAAATCAGATTTTGATTGCCACAAAAAACCCCACCCAAAACCCATAGCTTCAGCTAGAAAAGGCTGCTATCTGTCAGATTTCAGCACGTCTAGTCTGTGTTGCTAAGGCAGTGACACAGCAGATATGCAAGTTGCCATTTTAAGGGTCAGCTATTAAAATATGCAGGGTATATTTCATAGATCCTTAATGTGTCATCTAGTCTTGTTCCTTCTCAAAACGTCATCATAGTATTTTACTAGGTCATTAACAATAACACCCCTGTTTAGTTTTTGATGACATTATGAACAGATACCTTGGAAAATAATTAGGGGATTTTTGGTTTTCTTGTATCTGGAGAAGGTGGAGTCCAAATATGCTCTGTGCATGTTGTAGAAACAGGCAGTGTATGAGCAACAATGATGATTGCTTTTCAGAAGAAAACAATTTTAACCCTCCAAGTGCTTGGCACCTGTTTGCAATGCAATAGCTTTTTAAAGTAAACCTTTAAATAAATGGAGAGACTTGATTTTGTATTCCTGTGAATTATGCAGAAAACTTCTTAATTATTCCTTTTGTTCAGCTTGATTATGCCATTTTGAATTGGATTGGAACTTCAGTTTCATTTGCTGGTCCCACCTATGTGATCCCTTTTCTTTGTTGTAACTTGTAAAGTCACTTTGATCAAGAGGGATAAACCCCCCCTCAAATCTCTTGTCCCTCTTGTTGTTGGGCAATACGGAGAAATGTTTGTCAGCATGTTGAGGGCCTGAATGATGAGCTATGTAGGACACTAGTACTAGATTAATATTTGTTTGAGATAAAGATCTTGGGTGTTCTCCCTCCTGTACTTGTCATGAAAATGTACTGAAACTAGTATGAGGACTTCCTGGGTTTAAATTTTAATGTAAGATGATATAGAATAAGAGCTGGTCAGGGAAGTGATAAGCTACAAGAAAGGTAGCCTTGAGCAGTGGCCTGTGATACTTGAATCAGGGAGACCTGGAAACTGCTTCTGGCTCTGATACTAAATGTGCCCCTTGCACATCATCTCTGAACTTGTGCCTCTTGTTCATCACCTGTGGAATGGACGTAATGATACTGATCCCCTTTGTAAAGCACTCTATGTAAGTACTAGGTGACACTACTATCAATTTAACTTTACACACACACACGTGTATACAGGCAAGACAGTAGCAGATGCCAGACAGAATGGTGCAAAGGAACATTGCTGAATAGAAGACTGATGTGAGTGCTGAAAATGAAATGTAAAAATGTAAAGGAAGGAAACTAGCTTTTGGGATTTTTGACCTGGGATAAAGGATTGCACAGTAGAAGACTTACCAAATGTATGGAAAACTTTGTGGTTTTGGCAACACAAAAATTACATTTATTTAAGTAGTGTATGCCAAACTGTTGAGCCTGCTTAATTGAAAATAAAAGCTTAATTCCACAATTAAGTTTGGAAAGACGAGGCAGATGTCTCTACTGGCTGAGTCTAAATGATTTCCATGTAGACAGAGAGGCAGCAACACCTGGTCTGTAAAGCTTGAGGCAATATGTGCATGCCATTCTGCTGTAAAAGAAATGATTCCTTTTTTGGGAATCAAGGGGGACCCACCAGGCTTTTGCATGATCTTCAAGGGCTCCTGTCCACAATTAGAGCTTGATAAGAATTATTCTACAAAATGCTCTTTTCTCAGTCATTGCTGATTCATTAAAACACCTATTGTTGATCTTCATTAAACTTTTTTTGCCCAGGTTTTGTTCGGAGAGCAAACAACCCCAAACAGCTAATGACTGATGGATATGCATTAAAATGAGATGTAAGATACAAAGGACTAACATCTGTTCTGAATTAGGCAGACTCCTGGGTCCTGGAGATATCAGTCTTTCCAGTCTAATAAATACTTATTTATTTATAGAAACCAGAATAGCTGTAAGTGTCAAGTGAGCTAAGGATGTATATTTGCAGTTCGTGTGCCAATAGCTCAGGGAAGAGGAGCATGGCAAGAAAGGCACCTTATGAGTGATCAAGAGTAAAAGTAGCTCCCACAATTAACCTGTATTGTTTTCTGACTCCCAATATAATTTAGAATCCACTTCAGTTTAGTCTTCCTTACACCTACATACTGGCATGTAGCTTTGATTCCTGTATTCATCCTTTGAATTGTTAAAAAATAATCTAAGGGTGTATGTAATATGTAAAGAAAACAAGCTAGTATGCTAAACTCAGCACCTAAAATTAATGTTAGACATATTTGAATTCCAACAGCGTATCTTCTTGAACTTTCTTGAATGCCTTGTAAATTAAATTGTGTTCATATTGGGTGTTAAATGTTGATGGAGTATTAGTGGGTTTTTTGTATTATTATTGTAAACTGACTAGTACCTTATGGTTTTAACTAATCCTTAATAAGTTCAGACTCTGGACAGCAATTACCTAATCAAATGTATGAAGATAAAATAAGGTTCTGAGAAATATTCTTTGATTTGTCTGGTGCTTTCATTGGTATGGGAGAACCACAGGGAAGACAGAGGTTGTAGATAAACTCAACAAATATTCAGACTGTGAAATGGTATTTCCCCCCTCTACATCCGACCTGAAAATTATACGTTCTGAAAGTGAAATTTGATAGCATTTGGAGCCAGGGAAAATGCCAGCTTGGCAGGGCTCAGAATTTTTTGTTTGTTTGTTTTAGCAATGTTTTCCTAGACTGGAGAAGGCCTCAGGGATTATAATTAGCCTGTTTTGGGCTGATTAGTGTTGGATACTTGAAGATCCTTGATCAACAAAATACATATCCTGACAGCCTAGTGGAAGGAAGTCCAGCGTTTCACTCCTCCCTGCAGGGAGCCGAGAAAAGAATCATTTTGGTAGATTAAATCCTTTTATGAGGAAAAACGCTGGATGTATTGAATACTTAGAGGTGGTTATCTCCTGGGCCAGGATGCACAGTGCTTTATTCCAGCCTTTCAAGGCATTTTACTGAAAGTGAGGAAGGTATGATCTGTGCCATAAGACTCTGTTTAAGCCCTCCTCATCTTATTGATGGTTCGTAACTGCTAGCTGTGCCATAAGCAAAATTTAGCTTTCTTCTTAAAACCAAAAGCAGACATCTTTACATCTACAACTTAAACTACACACAGAAATGTCCTGATGATTAAAAGGCCAAATAGATCTTTTTTGCTGATCTATGGAATTCTATGATTGGACAAATTGTAAACAAGCATTTCAGTTTTAATTACATATATTTTAAATCTAACTCCATAAATGAGCTTATATTATTTGATAAAATGGAATTGCAATTGTCTGTGTTCAACAAAGACTAGAGAATGAATAATTAAATGGAATGTAGAATGTGCATATTGGAAATGGTTCAAATTTCTGAAAATTGTTTCAAGTAATCCTAAAAGATCTTCACACAGAGAACTAAAATACTCAGTAATATACTATTGCAACATAACTGTTTTTGCAAACTAAACCTCTATGAATAGTTGCATTGTTTGTAATCAAAAGTCTTCAGAGTTTCTTATACTATCAGACATAATTTGCTACAGTTTGTTTGCAGCATTTTAACAATCTCTTCTAAGATGTATCTTTAAAATATCACAGAATCAGTTAGATTCAAATGGGATGAAACAGACAATACTTCAACAACAAACAAAATTCCATTCAGTGACCCTTTAGAAGATTGGTAAAGATGTAGAAGTAGGTCAGATTACCAGCCATGTGATATAAAATTTATGAATCTAGTGGCAACTCTCTGGTGCTGAGGGCAGAAAATAATGTTTCCCCATCATTATCAATCATACTAGGGCCTAGTATTACACTTTTTGGGTGGTAATGCAATACAAATTATTTCCTTTTTTAAGGGGAGGAAAAATATTGTTCTTTAAGATTAAAGAGATTAGGGCAGTGGAAGTATGGGGGTGGGAACGGAGACTGATATCTAAGCATTCACTTGACTAGCTCATCAAGTGTGTGCGCCAGGGACGTTAACTTTGATTCCAAGAAACAAATCTAGAACATATTGAAACACAGCAGGGAAAACTTGATTAAAAAAATGCACAAATAAAATGTGAGCTTCTGAGAGGGAGTTTCTTGTTTTTAAATAAGAGTGAGGGAGCTGAAAGGGTATAATAGTACTTTAATGGCTCCCAGGCTTTGCAATGAGATAATTCCTGCTGCAGCAACAAGGAGGAAGACTGTCAGAGTTCCCTTGAGAGCAGTGCAGTGCAGAGGCTGGGAGGAGCAGGGTCTGCAGCCCAGCAGCAGTGGGTGCACTGCTGCTCAGAGTGGCGTTTAGTTATTACCTGTGATGACTGTGCATGCTTATAAATTATATCTTGGAGCAGCCCAGAAATGTCTGCACAAGGTTAGTCTTGAAGCTACCTTAGCACTTCTTTCCTTTCATGATCGTTTCTCTGCTGCAGCTATTACAGACATGCCACTGAAGCTTGCCTCAGGAGGTGTTTAGTTCTTGTTCAGGTCTAACTCTGTTCCTACTGTTTTCTCATGTTTCACTTCTAATGGAAATATAAACCTGTGGGTCTTATTCAAGGCTTACAGGAGTCATTAATAAGCTTCAGACCCAGTATCTTCCCATGTTGTGTGGGTTTTGTTTTTTCTTTTTTTTCTGGTTCTGTGATTTCCCCAAGGAAAGTGTCATGTGGTAAATTGAATGAAGTCAAGCAGAATCCTTGGAAGCAGCAAAACCATTTGAAATGTGTGTGCCTCATTTGAGATTCAGAGGTTTGAAAAAGGTCTGTGTGACTGTAAAGATTTGGGAATAATCTTGCTCCTCGGTTTCCTGCCAAATAATGAAAATGTTATTGGCATTGTCTGTGAAGTTCAGGTTGCTGTTAAAAGTATTGTGGAGTGCTAAAGTATTTTTTGTGTGCTGGAAAGCTGATTAAGATCTGAGCACAAGTAATGTTATGCAGGTGGGTTTTAGGTTCATTTTTCAAGAAGCTAACATAAATTCTTTGCCTTCCTGAGTGGTGATAAAATATATTACCAAATTTGAATGGTTTTATCCTGGCTGCAATTTTTGCAATATAGTATCAAGCTTTAAAAGGACAAAGAAGCCAAAATTTTCAGGAATGCATCAAGAGCTTTGGAGATGTGTGGCTTTATTTTCTAAAAGGCCAAGTAAGATATCCATGGGCTGAAAGGAATATTAAAAAATTCATTGATTTTTATGTGGGGAGGGCTGGACTGCTTGATATTGGCTTATAGTTTCGTTGGTTTTGTTTTGGTCTTATTTGAACTGTGAAAAATTCCCAATACTGAATCTCAGAATAGAAGATTCTTGTTGTACAGGAAACAAAGTTTCAAGTAGTGATTTCTTTGAACTAAAGCATACGGGCAAACTTAAAACATGAATTTACAGGAATTATTTATGGTAGCCCCAGGGAATGAAGTCCTATTTAATGAAAAAGCCGGGATAATAGTGGCAAAGTAGATCCACAACTCCAACTGCTAATGTAATTCAACCCAATTTTGGAAAAATCAACAGTAGGTACAGTAGATACCAGTTGTTTTTGTAGAGTCTAAAAACAAATAAGCTGAACACAGTACTGTGATCTGTTTTGGTATTAGTGTTATTTCTATGGTTATTGTTGTTATTATTGTTAATGTTGTCAGAAAGAGAGACTTAGCATGTGAAGTCATGCATAGATGCACACAAAAGTCCTCAGTATCTCCTCCCCACCCCAAAACACATACTGTGTGAGTCTGAGAGCAAGCCTGCAAAGGAATGTACCACGTATGTGAAAGGATATTAAAGATTTGTGACATAAGATCCTACATGACCTATAACAGCCCTATTAGATACTCCCTCTATCACCTATTGACAGGTCAGATTTTTTTTTTTTTTTTAAGAATTGGTTGTTGCTGCTAGAAATACGTGGGGAGTGCTAAATAAGAGGGTCAATAGTATCCCTCTAGGCTGCTTGGGCAGACAGGGAAGGGACTTGAGAGGAAGAAAAGAATGTGCCCAGGGTGTGCTTGTGGTATCAGGGCACCCTAATGCACAAGGAGATACAGAGAGGCAGCTGGGAACAGCCCAGCTGGTGAGAGTTAGAGTCTGAAGAAAGCATTAGAGAAGGGGCACAGAGCAGGAAGAAAGAGTTTGGTAAGAGCTACCTCAAGCAAAAGAGGGGAGAAATTGGGTTGCTACAGGCTGAATGGGTTTGCTGTGGGCTGTAACTAGCTGAGAGAGAATGAGGTAACAGCTGATACAAGCAGGCCAGAAGTTAACTGCTGCTTAAAGACTCCACAGGCTCCTACTCCTATTCAGCTCCTGTCAAAATAACATGCAAGCTCCTCTGTGGCCATCTAATGGGTATGATGCACTATTTCTAGTCGCATTGGGAATAAGTCTAAGAAGTTTAAAGTACAATATGCATCAAAATATATCTAATGGCATTATCCAGTATGGTTACAGCATGCAGAAAATGAATCAGCAGCAATTTAAGAACATAATAATAAATTTAACTTCGGCTAAGCAAGCTCATTTTTTAAATCCTTGGAGACTCTGCAGGATGTTTTAATGGGTCTTTTGTGATGTGGATATTTCCTCAGTTTAAAAACTGGACTAAATAGGTTCATTTTGCATAACTTAGGAAGGAGCCTTCATACGGTAATGATTTTAGGTCACTGCTAAGCTAGACCAGATGTGGATGAATGGCTTAACAGTGAAATGTTGCATATCTCATTACAAAGCTTTTTAGGCCTATATACTTACCCTCTTGGCAATTAATGAGTAAGTCCTTAATACGTAGTTATATGTCAAAAAAGGCAATAATAGTTCCACCACAGTTCTCGATGATTTTGGGGAACCTTTGAAGCCAGTCATTGACAAAATAAATTGATGGAGCCATCTGTAATTAGGAATAAGTTAATTTCTGTATCATCGCCACCCAGAAAGATATTGTCTCCCTCTGTGTTATAGAGGTTAGCAGAGAACCATATTGAAACCATAAACTAAACCTATTTTCTGGGTGAAAAGAAGGAAATGGTGTGATGTAGAAAGCTGCAAAGTAAGGAATGAACTTTCTGAAATACCAGCTATAGTCTTTAAGATATGAAGAGTTCTCTTCTAAAAAGAAGACATTATTGACTTGCAGAGATCCGAAAAAGTTAACTTCCTGTTCTCTGAAATATCAAAAATAACAAAAGATAATTTATCAACCTTTCTTCTTGTTGATATTTAATATAGAATAGAATAGTTCAGTTGGAAGGGACCTACAATGATCATGTAGTCCAATTGCCTGACCATTTCAGGGCTGACCAAAAGTTACAGCATGTTATTAAGAGCATGTTATTAAGGTATTTTCCAAATGCCTCTTAAACACTGTGACAGGCATGGGGCATCGACCACCTCTCTAGGAAGCCTGTTCCAGTGTTTGACCACCCTGTCTATAATGAAAAGTTTCCTAATATTAAGTCTGAACCTCCCCTGGTGCAGCTTTGAAGCATTCCCATGTGTTCTGTCACTGGATGCCGGGAGAAGAGACCAGCACCTCCCTCTCTACAGCTTCCTGAGGAGGGGAAGTGGCGAGCAATGAGGTCGCCCCTCAGCCTCCTTTCCTTCAAACTAGACAAGCCCAAAGGACATGCCTTCCAGCCCTTTCACCAGCTTTGTTGCCCTTCTCTGGACACGTTCAAGTACCTTCACATCCTTTTTAGATTGTGGGGACCAGAACTGCATGCAGTATTCAAGGTGAGGCCGCACCAACGCTGAAAACAGCAGGGTAATTGCCTCTCTTGACCAGCTAGCTATGCTGTGGTTGATGCACCCCAGGATGCAGTTTGCCCTCTTGGCTGCCAGGGCACACAGCTGACTCATATTAAGCCTACTGTCGACCAGCACCCCCAGATCCCTTTCTGCAGGGCTGCTCTCCAGCCACTCCTCTCCCAGTTTATACTTGTGTCCTGCATTACCCAGCTTTATATTATATTTTAATAGGTAGATGTGAAATGGTTAAAATGATAGGGCTCACAAGCTCAAATAGTGTTGAAAGCTTGGTTGCATTTGGTGCCTAGTCCTCTATTCTTAATTCACTTGTAGATGTCCCTTTTTTTGTTTAGACAGGTGTTTTGCAGTCAGAAATGTTATGTGAACCCTTTGACAATGATGGATCTTCCACTAAATGTTATGGAGGTGCTCAGTCAATTAACTAATGAAGCCTTTATTGCATCTGTTTTCTCCACCATTAATTTTGTCTATATGTCAATGCTTTGTCATAGATGAGTAAAACAAAATTTAAGTAAACAGATAAGACTATAATTAAAATCCATGTTTCTGTAGAACCTTTGTATCTTTACTTAAAAGTAATTATCAGTGTATCTGTTTATATCATGAAACGATGGATCTGCCTGTATTTATTTCAGCATCAGTCCACATAGAAAAATCATAGAAAAAAGATATGTGCTGTGATTTTAAAATGAACAACTGAGGGGAAGCAGGGGGGGAAGTATTTTTACTGACTTTGCAATTTTAATGCAAAGAAATATTAAATGTAAAGAATAGGCTACTTGCCTCCGCAAAACAACAAACTATTAATACAAATAGTTGTGTTACTTTCTGAAAATAATAGCTACATCCTTCTGGTGTGGAGCTCAATTTAATCAATGCTGACTTTGCATCCTTTGTTAAGAATTTGTTTCCATGGACTATTAGATCACAATACTGAATGATGATCTACTTAATAAATCCAAGCATAGTAAAACTACATCTTTAAAACAGCAGTTGAGGACTTAAATTAAAATTCTGGCATAAATGACATTTTCTGTGTGTGAAACTAAATGAGAGCCACAATTTTGTATGGTTTTTTACGTCTGAAGCATATAGGTTAGGCATATATTTTTCAGCAAATTTTGTAGGCAAGCTTAAAAGGCAAGTGATTTTCTTTTCTCTGGGAAATAACACATTTTCTTTAACAGTTTGAAGACTGCTTATGGTTTAAAAGTATCTAAGAGGACATGTACTGACCTAGTACCATAGGTCAATAGCAGAACTATCCTTATGCCTCCCAAGGTAAGAAAAATTGCTTGGAACAAGACTGAAAAAGCCAGATTAGTTCCCATCATTTAAATTTTTCTATGATGAGATTATTGTAGCTTGTTCATTACGAGATATGCACCATAACTAAATTATCTTAGTGCATTTTATAGAATTTAATTTTTTCCTTTTGGAAGTAAAAGATGGAAGTGATTAATGATTCTTTCTTTGTTTTTCATGAAATTGATGGAAGTATCTATTTCCATTGAATTTTCTGCCTTGATGAGTTTGTGCTTAAGATTTTTTTAAAGATATTTACTTTCACATATATATATGAAATCACTAAGAATGATGACATTGTAAAGCGTCATAAAAATTGTTGATCAAAGTAACAGGAAAATGAGAAAAAAATGAGTAATTAATTTTGTTGTAAAGCTTTTCTTTGTTTCAAAATTTTAAAACGTATTAGAAACTGATTCTAAAAGATATTTTGAATGGTTCTAAAACTTCATCTACTTTATTCTGAGAAACATAGCTACAAAGCTAATAAAACATTTTGGAGTTGTTTTTCGAACAGTCTTGTTCCCCAGTATGTTGACTTACAGTTAAAAGTTTACAAATAGATCTTAAAGAATGACGGAGAAGAATTTGCAATTCCAGTGATATTTTCTGACCTCCATGAGAAAAATTTCTGATCAGTGCTGAAAAGACTAAAAAATTGTGACAAGTCAGAGGTTAATGGATGATGAGATATTAACAACAACCTAAAAGTAGCAAAAACTGCGTAACACTGGCCATGTATTTACAACCCCTTTCACAAATGTTTTCTAATCTTTCAGAAAAAAAATCTCCCTAATCACATTAATTCAGAATTGTCTGTGGTTCTAGGAGTATAAAGTTTTCAGAATAAAACATTTTCTGATGTAAAAATAAATAGTAATAGTAAAAATAAAGGTAGTAATAAAGCTGGTACCCATTCCAGTCTCTTTCACTGACAGTTTCCTAAAGAAAAATGTATTATATATAACAACAGAATTAAAAGCTAAGTGAGAAATTGAAGTGCAGCTAAAAATAGATAGCTTTGAAGTCTGCTGCTTTAATGTATAGCAAAAGATATTGGCCTTTTCAAGCTATTTGATCTTCTCAAGCTACTCAGTCTTCTCAAAAGGGAAAAGAAGCATTCCTGTGGCTAATATGTGGATTAGTCTAAATGCTTGTTTGGGCCTCAAAACAATTTGCGATGTGAATTTTTGGGAAGTTTTGTCCTACTTTGCTCTCTGTTTACTTCTTTCTGCATTTGGAAATTCTGAAGTACTATGGGAACACATTCTTGTGGCGTTTCTGATCTGACCCAAACGAAAAATTAAATACTAGAAAATACCGTTACAGTTTTGGTGTCTGCTGCTATCTATTGCCTCTGTGAGATTCACTACCATCATAACTTTCTTAAGTCAATGAAACTAGTTACCTTAGGAAACATTGTGCTGGCTACTGAGCATAAGGACAAGTGTTTCTGATTTTATGCACTCTTGAGGCTTAGATGAGACATTGATCTTCACTGAACTTCAGTTCTTCTAAAATCTAAGTAGCAGGCATAACTTCTGAATGACTGGAAGTTAACTTAAAGCTAAATATTTTATTTTCATCTTCACAGCCATTACCTTTCATTTGAAAGTGCCCTTGGTTTAATTCCATGAAGTAAGAAGTGATGAGTGCTGCTCAATGAATGAATGAAGACTGGAACAAAATAAATTACAGTCTGGATTGAAAAGCATTGATAATCGAGCTAGTAGTCTAAATCTGTAAGTTGCCTAGCACTTGATAACTTTCATTAGTGTCAATGGAACAAATGCAAGTTTAGGTGCATTGCTTTTTATGGAGGTTTTATAAAGGGTGAAATCCTTTAGGAAAGTTGGAGAACTGGATCAGCAGGGATGGTCCTTTAATAGCTTGTTCCTAAATTGTACAAATGTTGAGCTTGATTCCTGCAAAACTGATATACTGACAACTCTGAACAGGCCCATAATCAAGCTTTGGCTGGTTACAGTTTATACTGGACTAAAAATATGCTGTGTGTTTTAGCACATTTTTAAAAGATTCACATCAGTGACTATCAGGGTATGAACAAGTAAAGTTACAATAATGCCCCACAGTTCCTAAAAGCTGGAATGCATATATGAAATCTCTTTGCAAGAGTCCTAGGACAGGTCTGGTGCTGGCAATCCTATAATGAAATGCACTATTTAGAAACCCTGAGATAACAGTAAATTAACTTGATAGCTTCGCACTGTATAGCGCATTGATACGGAGAGCTCAGGCCACTAAAGTGGTAAGGCCACATTAGTGGAGCACTCTACCTGAGGCAATACATTTATCTATCAACTGGACTTATTACTAATGGAATATGGCTACTTTTGGAGTAATCAAATCACAAGCTTGAGAAGCCCCTCACTGCATCCTGCTGTGTAGCAGGGATGATCACACATAGCCTCACCTGGTGTCTACAAGCAACTAAAGTAATGATGAAGGGGAATCTTAAAAACTGACTAATAACTTCAGGTGAATATTCACTGTGGAAGAATTTGTGTTATCATAGCATAACTGATAGATTTATATGAAACCTTAATGTATGCATGTACACATACATATGTATACACATACATGTTACATAACGAGTTCTGGAATACTAAAAAGCTTTCCTTTATTTAAAAATCTTTGCTTGATGACTCAGTTCATCCTAATTTCAGGAAGTCTCTTTCCATCTTCTCATAGAGGGGTGACAATTCTTCACTTCACCACCTGCAGTTTGGTCACTGGCAGATGGGAAATGGGTCAAACCCTCTCAGAAGCCATATGTTTGCTCCCAGTGGGGAGCTGAAGGAAGAAAGGATTGATTTAATCCTAATCACTGCAAGAGCAGCCGTGTGGAAGGTGGATTTCTCTTAGGACCTTAAAAGTTAATTCTAATTAAGGTAGAAAGTCAACTGGAAGTGCAATACAATAGAATAACTCTGTGTGTACATGCATTTCTATTTCATCGTGATGGGTACTTTCTGCTGCTGCCTGTTTGCTGCCAAGCAGCTGCTTCAGCATTTCCCTGGCTTGCTGTTTCCTCAGCTGTTATCAGCACTGCCTTTCCTCCTCCCCCTCTCCTTAGTGAGATAATGGGCAATGTAGTTTGCTGTAACCTCCTGCAGCACCCGCTCAGCTGCAGACCAGCCCTGGCTGTTGTGCTGCTCTAGAAGCTGGTTTGACTTGTTGGCAGTTCTCTTTGTAGCTCCTGCAGCAGCTTGCCTCTAGCCGTTTCTCTTTTCTTAAATTATTCTTGTTCCTTTTGCTGACACACACTCACTCCTTTGGACATGCCTTGTTTGGACTGGAGCGGAGTTTTGTGAAAAGCAGTGTAACAGTACTTTATTATTCTGTCTGGAGGTGGAGGAGAATTTTTTCCCCTTGATGTTACTGAGTTCCAGCAAAGAGGAAATCCTAGCTCTTTATTTACTTGAGGTATAGGCTTAGATTCTTTGCTTAGTTTGTAACCAGTTTAAGCACAGAATAGGATAAGAAGTGACAAACAGAAATTAGGAACAACTGATCTGGCAGTAGGGCAGGGACCTTGCAGTAGCTATAAATCATCTTAGCAGTAACTGAGGCATCAATTGCACTAGAATGTGACCAAAGTGTCACATTTGGCAAGGTCCAGACTGGACGAGGAAAGAGGCTTTTCAGGCGTTTCTTTTGAAGTGTTCTGTATTTTCTGATGACTTATACAGAGATTAAGCTCTAAGTCTTGTGAGTAACAAAAGCGTAAAAGAGTCACAGATGAATCATTCTGTTGTGTCCTGTCAACATTCGGTAGTTTTTCAGACCTGCAATACCAAGAAGGTTTTAAAAATACCTGATTTGAATAGCGACATAGATGATAGCAGCCTTTATACATTGGCTTTTTCTTAAAATTCCTCAGTGCTGGTGTTGATGTCAGAAAGTCTACCCAGTAAAAGCATATATAAACACGTATGCCTGTATGTGTACATTCTGCTCTGCTTGTGCGGGTTGTTGCACATGGTGCTGCCAAACAGAATAGTTTGCTGTTTCTATGCTTACTTTTTCTCCCAGCTTCAATTCTCTCTTGAATGTTTGGGAGTCAAGAGTGGAAAACCATAATTCTTCAGGCATTAATTTCAACAGCAAAATGGTATTATAACAGGAGCAGTATTTGCATTACGTTATAATTTAACTCTTAACATACCTATCTGTTTCTTCCCTTGCTGCAGTAATTAATGCCTTCTGATTTTTCTCCCTGTCTTACAGTATTCTTCAAAAATTCTGAGCCATGAATCTGTCAGCAGAGTGGGCGTAGGCATCAGCGCCACATCTTTGTCTTTGCTTGTTCTTGGAGCTTCTATTTCTTCACTACCTCTCCTTTCTCACGTAAACATAGTGAGTGAGAAAGGGGAAGGGTCAAACTCCTCTTAGTAAATCCGTGTCATATTCCTCCAAATTTGTGAGCCATAGCTTTTTCCTGTGCATTCTCAAAAACTTTGATTTTTTTAATTTAATTTTTTTTTTCTTGGGCTCAAAGGGGCATCCTCTGATAACTTCAAGCAGCAGCAGATAGTTTTTGTGGTGGAACTGCTGCATCCTGATGCCTCTCCAAAGTCAGGAGTCCTACTGATACTCACTTTACCAGGTTCTCCAGAATCTTCATGTACTTTTTTTTTTTTTGGCTAGTGGGCAGTTTGTCAGGAGGAGGACTTGTTGGGTCAAGCCTTTCTGTTGAAATGCTGTGTATGTAGAAATATGGCTGCTGTAAAAATCAAGCCAGTGTAAGACGTTTTTCTAATAAAGAAGGGTAGAAAGAGGAAACAGGGTAATGTAGCTGAGCTGGAGGGAAGCCTCAGTGAATTCACTGAAGGGCTGTCAACTCCTACGCTTACATCCTCAGAGCTGAATTATTAACCTGTGTGGAAGTAAACTAAGGTCAAATCTCTCTCGCAGACTTACCTGTATGTTGCTGTTTCGTAGGGCTTCGATCAGAGAGTTTTTGTTGGCTGGCAGAGAAGTTAGAGAGAAAACTTGTAAAAACCATAATTAACTTGCAGTGAAAATTTTATTTTAGGGGTACTAGATGTGTTCTTTATCCTAAAATTTATTTATTTCACTCTTCCTATTTCCCTCACTAATGCAGCTCTGTTCATAATAACATTTATAGGAACATTGGCATAGACCAGCCACTAGCACTTTAATCACTGTGATATGTATGTACAGCTGGTACTAGTCTAAAAACCAAAGTGGTGAAAATGCTGACAGCAAACATATAGTTCTAGTCCTGTTTGATAGCTACAGGTACCATGATGGCAATCCCAGGATGCTCTTTCTATGTTTAAAATATGCTGTAATTCCATAATGTTCAAACTGCAGGCTGTATACCACCCAGAGCAGTGATCTCTGACTCATCAAAAGAACCAAGTGCTGAGAAACCACTGAAGATGATTGTGTGTGCAGGCTTGGATTTGCAGCTAGAGCTGCGAGACAGAATTGAGAAGCAAGTATATGTGAATATTATGATGGGGTTGTAAGACTTAAAAGATCACCACCACTAAGACTAGGAAATGGGATCAGGGTAATTCTCCGCTGTAAAGGGAGAATTCTAGTGACATGAGGGTGATGCATGTTCGTCACTATAGATTTAACTAGGAATAAGGTACAATTAGAACAAGGTTCAATATGTTTCGCTTGCATCTTTCAACACACAGACTTGAACCAGTTCTGCAAATGGAGCAGATCAGTGTAACTTTATTAACCTAATTGGGTCTGAGGATCAACCTCAAGGGGCTTATGCTGTTTGTTCTGAGATTATTCCTTTTCTCCTGCTCCTAAGTCGTCCCCCCCCCACACACACATTTAGCTTGGAGGTTTGCAAAATTTGATACAAAGACTATTTAACTTTCCTTCATCCAGTGGCTATTTTGTGATTGTGAAGAGTAGGAATAAGCAGGTCACAGCAAAATACTTAGGATGTAGAAAGTATTGTGGCTATGTAAATTGTGCCCATTCAAGCAAAAATACAATCTATCTACTAGACAAGTTAAGATATTGTCCTGTATGATACCTATTTACTTGTGCCTGGATGGTCACATAAAGATAGAAATGCATTTATATTTATATGCAGATGAATTTTTTTTTATATCTGTGTAAAGTAATGTGTAAGACCTTGATGAATATTTACCACTTGACATGACGCTTTCCAGATGGATAAATCCCTCAGGCTGAATTTTCTTTGGATTTCTTTTGGGAGAGGGAGACAGCATTTTTGAAAAATATAAGAGAAAATACAGAATTGCTAGTATTAATAAAAAAACCGAGCAAACAAACCATGAGAATTTTTTTAAGGTGCTTTAGTATCTTTAAAATACTTAAAAACAATACTTAAAAAGCATACTGTAAAATGAGAACTTACTATTGACAGGAGGCTTATCCTCATGTCTTGCTTGCTTTTTTTGCTTCCACAGTCAGGTGATATGGTCTTGAAAAGCATTCTTCATGTGGGTGGGATTTACAGTTGGTTGCTGTTTACCATACATTGCTCCTTGAAATTTCCAAGGGTAATTCTTGCACTCACCACGAAAATGAGAGCAGGAACATAGTTTTCCTCTGTTTTTGATGATCCCTTTGCAGTTTTGCAAGCAGTGAAGAGGTAAAAATGATCTACAGGTTCACAAAAATTGCAAGATTTTCCATATCACAAAACAGTGTTCTAGCTTCAGACTGTATACATCTTGACAGAACATTCAATTCTCCAAAAATTTCTTATTCAAGTATTTAACAGGTTCAAAATTATTTATCAATTATAGAGTAAAAACCCTTTTATGACTATAGATTGCTTAATTTCCCCAAAAACACTTTAAATAGAAAATACAGCCAAAATGAGTTTTACATGCTGTTATTTCATTCTCTATCTCCAACAAATTTCCAAAATTTGGATCCATTAAATATTAGTGAAGCAGTACATGTGCAGATATTCTATGTAGTCCTGTGTAGCCTGAGCACCAACATTAATGTTGCAATAAAATTGATTATATAATGGGTGTTGCTGGAGTTGCTCTGAGGAGAGTAACTACTTTTATTTGAGTAAGCTCCAGGAGTTTGAGCTAACTTTATTTGTTGGACCTTAACTATTTCCCTTTTTCTTTACTTCCTATTATTAACATGATAATCTCTTTGCATTTCTTTTGTGGGCTTACAGTAATTTGTATATGGAACATAACTACAAATCCACTTTGTTCTAGAATTTTGCCAAAACTGTGGAAGATCATAGAATCATAGAATGCCTTGGATTGGAAGGGACCTTTACAGGTCATCTAGTCCAGCCCCCTGCAAAAGCAGGGACATCTTTAACTAGATCAGGTTGCTCAGAGCCCCGTCCAACCTGACCTTGAATGTTTCCAGGGATGGGGCCTCCACTACCTCTCTGGGCAACCTGTTCCAGTGCCTCACCACCCTCATTGTAAAAAATTTCTTTCTTCAGTCTAAATCTGCCCTCCCTTAGTTTAAAACCATTGCTCCTTGTCCTGTCACAATAGGCCTTGCTAAGAAGTCTGTCCCCGTCTTTCCTATAGGCCCCCTTTAAGTACTGGAAGGCTGCTATAAGGTCTCCCTGCAGCCTTCTCTTCTCCAGGCTGAACAACCCCAACTCTCTCAGCCTGTCCTCGTAGGAGAGGTGCTCCAGCCCTCGGATCATTTTCGTGGCCCTCCTCTGGACTCGCTCCAACAGCTCCATGTCCTTGTGCGGAGGGCTCCAGAGCTGGACGCAGTACTCCATGTGAGGTCTCACCAGAGCAGAGGGGCAGAATCACCTCCCTTGACCTGCTGGCCATGCTTCTTTTGATGCAGCCCAGGATACGGTTGGCCTTCTGGGCTGCGAGCGCACATTGTTGGCTCATGTCCAGCTTTTCATCCATCAGTACCCCCAAGTCCTTTTCTGCAGGGCTGCTCTCGATCACATCATCCCCCAGCCTGTATTGAAACTGATGATTGCCCTGACCCAGGTGTAGGACCCTGCACTTGGCCTTGTTGAACCTCATGAGGTTCACACAGGCCCCCTTCTCCAGCTTGTCCAGGTCCCTCTGGATGACATCCCATCCTTCTGGCATGTCAACTGCACCACTTAGCTTGGTGTCACCTGCAAACTTGCTGAGGGTGCACTCGATCTTGCTGTCAATGTCATTGATGCAAATATTGAACAACACTGGTCCCAGTATGGACCCCTAAGGGACACCAGTTATCACCAATCTCCATCTGGACATTGAGGCGTTGACCGCTACCCTCTCAATGCGACCATCCAACCAATTCCTCATCCACCGAACAGTCCACCCATCAAATCCGTATCTCTCCAATTTAGGGAGAAGGATGTTGTTGGGGACTGTGTCAAAGGCTTTACAGAAGTCCAGATAGATGACATCCATTGCTTTTCTCTTGTCCACTCAAAGATAATCAGTAACTGTTGGCGTATTATACTTGATATGTTTTATCTCATCTGAATCTGATGTTAAAATAACTGAGACACAGAAACAAGAAAGATAATTTTCTAGTACCGGTTTTTGGTAGATCTATAACCCCAGGGTAAATGATTTTCCACTTCTTTTTTTTTTCCTAATGATGCTTAGTTATTTAAAAAAAAAATAAACAAGTCACATCGTGTCATCGGAGCTTATAGGTCTTTTAGAGGTACATGCATTTTGGAAAAAGCTATAGGGCAAGGCATGGAAGAAATGAGAAAGGGAAGAGACTTCAAAACTGTAGTAATCTGGATTTTTAGTTTATATAGAGCTAATAACTGAAATGTTAATATATTTAGAAAATTAAAACACCTGTAACACTTTAGTTTCCTTGCCCATGATATTGTCCAAAACAAATGGTAGTTAATTTGTTTAATCATACTTACAGAAGTGGTCCCATTTTTTAGAATTATGCTGTGTGTAAGAGAAACCATGGGGATCAGTTCCCTTCTTTGTAATATTAAAGTGTATCAGAGAACTTCTTTGCCTACCAACTGTTATTTACTTAATTAACATTACAATGCGGTGTTCTAGTTCCAGTATGTACTACAGAAGTCTTTCACCAAAGACCCCAAATCAGTTCATTAGTCAGTCTTGATTGTTTGGTTACTGCTCATTATGATGCTCATAAAAAGAGCCTTCCTTATTATCGCTTTGAATTTAAGTTGCACGCGTGTAGGTTTCTTGTCTTTGGTTTCATTTGACTCTGATTGCTGTAAACTACTTGAACATAAATTCTAAAGATAAGGTGCAATTGCATCAAAGCATGCCTTATTCATGCCTGAGTGAAGCCAAACATTGCCCATTTGGGGATTTGTTTTTTCTTTCTTCTTTGGTATGTTTACCATGTGTTATGGTGGCATATCATCATCTCTCATCTGATAGGAGTGCATTTCAAAGGAAGACAGCTGAGCCTTTTAAGAGATCATGTGTTTTTGAGAGCATGGTGTGCACAAAATTTACCAGCTTTGCAAAGTCTTGTATGTTTTCTCCTTAAATATTTACTGCAAACATAGACCAGTGCGATGCTGGTTTTGTCTGCATTTGAATGCACTTATGAACAGTTTTCTCAAAACGATGTTAGTCAATCCTCTGTTAATCTAAACAAACAGATTTGTCTTTGTATTTTTACTTGGAAAGAAACAATTTGGCATCTTTTAATGTGTTTTATATGAACAAACATTAAGTTAATGCATGCAAAGTATTTGCATAGATGGCTCTTTTCTCCTTTTCCTTTCTTTGCGATATACCCTGTCACTCTTATCACTTGTATAATTCTGTTACACAGCAACAAGATGCACTGCAGAGAATGCTCCATTCTGATGCACTGTGGCCTCATGCTCAGCCTGTATTTCCGTTTCTTCCGTTAATTTAGAAAAAAGTGTATGTATATATTTAAGATAGCATTCCCTATGCAGAAATACGAGGAACACAAAAATTCTTACCTGGCCTTCACAGCTGGGTTACAAGACCGAGGACCAACACCACACGTTATTACTTCTGAGACTTGTACTTGCAGGAAACAACTTCCAGCTGTTTCCTCCCTGCTCCCTGCAGACTTCTGCCTGCAGGCAGTCTGTCCCTGAGTTAGCGAGGGTCATGGTAGAGCAGTTAAAGCTACTCTTCTGTGCGATTGTGATCTCTTTTCCTTCTCCCTATGAAATCCTGATCTCTCCCAAACAGCGGCTCCTATGGTTCTTTATCTGTGGCTTGAGACAGCTGACAGCTGGGTTTTTTTCCTTATCAGAAGGGAGCTTTCTGAACAATGTCTGGCCCCATTTCCAGGTTGCTTGCTATTACTATTTCCTTTACAGATTTTCCGCAACAAATGAGCATCACCTTGCTTCCGTTGTGCTCTAGCCCATGCAGAATATCTTGCATATACTTACTATCAAAGGGCAGCAGTTTAGTTTACATCAGGGTGTTACCTGCTGCAGGTTACAGCTGAAGCTGCAGGGCAATCCAGAGAGGTAGCAAGCCAGGTAGTTGTCACAGTTTCTTATTTTTAGATGTAAAGGACCTATATTATTTTGCCTTGAGCCTCCTAGAAACTTCACTGTCTATGAGTAACTGGTCCAAGCTTTTAAAATCGTGTGGGTTTTTTTCCTTGTTTGTATTTATGTGGCCATTATGATTCTATTCAGAAAGAAAGATCTTTTTCTTCCACTGAAAAGCATCTGTACGGTGCACTACTCTCTTCTGTTTAGCCTTTCAGCTATTGCATTTTTACTGGTGTTTATGAAAGGATAAAAAAGGAGCATACATCAAAATAAAGAAAAAAAATCAGAGAAAATATTAGCAGACAGTCTATACTGGTGGATATTCCTCTTGTAAACAAAAAGCCAGTGATCTTAAAACAAGCCAATACCCAGCCAGATACATATAGTTATGGTACTTCTGCAGAATTAATGAGTAGTTAAGCAAGAAACCCTGACTGAGTAAAGATTACAAAACAGACCCTTTTACAGGGTCAGAGAACAGGCCAAAGAAGGCAGTGCTTCAGTTCAGGAAGGCTGTTGTGACTTGAACAGGTCCCCAGATGCTGTCTGGGTTACCTGTTCTGGGGACTGAAGATTTCAGTGTAAGGACTCAGAAATGCAAAGATAGCTTAAAGTCACTTTTACTTCTTGTTTCTCCTGAGTTATGAGTTTTTGTTTGTCTTGAGGACAGGCAGCAGGTAGCTTCACCATATAGCCACATGAAGGCAGAAAAAACCCATTCCGGATGGTATTATTGTGTTTGTTCAGATGTACCTAAAGTGGTATCCTTGGAGATCTAGCTTATCTCACATTATATTTCTATTACTTTTCAATCTTTACTTTTAAAAAAGCAACCACCCTTCACCCCACACTCACATAAATCCTATACAAGTAACTTCTGTAGAGGTAGGTGTACGTTAATTATGAAGAGCAGAAATAAAAGGTCACAAACCCAAACCAGTTTTCTCACCAGACCATATCTTTGTTATGGCATGTTTTTTTTTCTGTGAACAACCTGGGGAAGAATCTAGGCCTAACTGCTTGAAAACAAGCTGATAAGAGTCAGTGAAATCTTTTAAAGGAGCAAGAGATTCTTTGGAAGGCACATATGTTGGAGGGATAGGCTATAGCTGCAGCTTCGGAAAAGGTGTTACATTCAAGATTTTTATTTTTCCTTGCTGTGGACCAATAAATATTCTTTTCTTAGGATCTTGTGAAATATGCAATTGTTGCCTTAGCAGCATGCTCATAATTAGGGTTGTCATCTGATCATATGAAGTTTCTCAGTCATATTCACACCTGTCATGAGTTATTAAAAGATTCTTCTCACTTATGTCCTTGTCTGGCCATTTTTAAAATGTACTCTTTCATTTTACCTGTTTCATAGAAAATCCTGAGATTTTTGTTTGTGCTCGTACAAAGCCGGGTGAGTAGTGTAGGCAAAGAAATTCTTGCTTTAGTCCACGCTTATAACCTGAAAGTATAAAGAGAAGTTTCTTAGAGTCAGATTCTAGCTCCAGAGCATTTGATTAAGTAATAATAATAATGACTGACTCTGGCCTTAAAAGGAGTGTTTACATACATATTTTTTACCCTCAGATTTTCACATTTTGTGCAAGGCTTGGTAATGCTTATGTGCAAGGCACACAGAGTTCTGGCAGATATGAGCATGGTTGAGTGTAACTTTAGGCAGGTTTTGGAAAAGACAAAATGTAGGTACTTTTTTGAAAAGGGTAATAGTAAAACAATGAAGCATTTTACAGCTTTATCAAGAGCAAGGAAAGGAGCAGGGCAGTATTGCTTAAGTTCAATATGTCACTTCTAAGGACTTCCTACCCTGTAGAATTAATAATATCAAATTAAATTCCAGGCACATGGAGGAATAAAATGTATTTGATGGAGTCCAGCATATTGAACAAGGAGCTTCTTAAACTAAGAAAACAATCTCCAAAACAAACCCAACATGACATAAAGAAAGCTATAATTTAAACATGGCCTCAAACTCCTTCCCCCAGCTCAGAGTTAGATGTCTATCTCCTCAGAGGCTCATGGCCTTGCATTTAAACAGAATTATTTTTCTGTCTTCGAATAAAAGGCGATGACTTCACACCATGTGCAGATAGTCAGAGTGGAGGAATAGTTGGAGCCAGCCTCCCAGGAAAATGTCCTAAGCATGAAGCTGTAAGAAGTGAGCTAAAAGACTTCATGATGCAACCTGCTCCTTTTTGTTGAAGATATCAACTTCACCTTGGGAATGAAATACAAATTTCAGGCTCCTATATGAATTGTTTAAACCTTTAGCTGGAGAGCTGTTCTTGTGCATTACAGCTCAGTGTGTATTTAATTATTACAGCCAAGTGAAACAGCTCAAGAAGAGGAGTTCAGACTGCAAGCCTAGTAACTTAGAGGATAAGCTGTCTCTTGGGAAGCTGGAGATCTGGCTTCAATCCCTTCTCCACTATGGGCATTTAAATCTGTCGCACTTTCCAAGAAAGCAACTTTAATCAACTTTTCCAAACTCAAGCTTCGATTAAAATAGCCCTCAGCTGGGTCTCTGAGAGTTTGGACACATTTTGACCACATCCACTTGGAGCAGGTGCTGCATGGAGGACATTGGGGAATTTATGCATCCTGTTGGGGTCTGAGATGACCAGTGACTATTGTACAGATTTAGGTGGCTATATACATGCTCAGGAACAGGAATGTAGCTGCCTCAGAGATTTTACCGGATGCTAAGGGTTTCAGACTCCTCTAGAGCTGGGTTAGTTTGATGATGGAAATTAGCAGCTAGGTGTTAGAATTTGGCACCTGAATAAACATCCACCTCTAAACTAATGTATGCAAAGTACTTTGCTCTGAATCTCATAAACTTCCAAGGGATTTGGAATAGTTTTGGATAATGTTAATGATTGTGTGGTTTTCCTATAACTTCGCAGTCTCAGGCAATCACAAGCTAGTCATCAAAATGCTATTGCAGCCAGAAGCAGGTATGATAATCTTATTTTATTGGCTTATTGACCTATCCTTTTTTGACTATATAGGTGATATCTAACCTCTTCTTAGCTCTGCCCAGGGACACAAACTGTTGTAAGGACAGACTATTTATAATGTGCTGTCAGTATTAAAGTAAGATTGCATTGATATTCCATCTAGCACTACACAGTATGACAGTTTAGAATGCATTAACTTCTCTAAACTTACTGATGCCTCTGTATTTTGTTCTTGCTTCTGCACTTTACATCCAATGGCATTCATGAATGAGCATTTAAATAGGTAGTGGGACATTGATCCCAAGCATTTTCGTGTAGAACACAGGTGGCATGATAATAAAAAGCTGAAAGGAAACTGTTGAAACAGCAGAATGTTAAAATACAAAACAGAAGAAAATGTTAGTATATAAAGACATTTAGGTCTGATTTTGCCACAGCGGGAGTTCCTGAAATAACTACATAAGCAGTAGTTTGCAGGTAAGAACACAAACCTTAGTCTGTTTTTAAAAAAAACAAATAAAAAGTAGCGACTGTCCTGTCCCCCCACTCCCCTACCCATGAACTTACTTTATATTGCAACATAAACCTTTCGAGATGATGTGGGTGATGACATAAGCCTCAAGAACAACATATGAATGACAGAGTTGGTAGCTGACAGAACTCACCTGTGAATATGAGTTTAATCTGACCTCTGATTTTCTAATATAACATGTAACATATAAAAGTAACTGCTAAAGAAATGTATTGACTTCCAATTTTTTCTTTTTGCAATTCTTTTCTACTGTGCAGTATGCCAGTGAACTTTTGAATGAAAGTTAAATTATTTCTCATTACTGCCATTGCTTGTTTTACTCAGACTGTAGGCAAACTGAATTTCTGTTTTCTCTAGTTCATGTTATTATATAAGAACCCATTGATTCATTGTATTTTCTTAATAGCCAGAAATGGATTGTTTGCAAAACTGAAAACAATTAGACCTTTGGCATCTGTGTTTTGCTTCAGATCTGCTGTAGCTAATCATTTATTTAGCAACATTTGCTCTAGAACTTTAATTTTTGGTTAGGAAAAATCTCTTTTGATGAACTGTTGTCCAATGCATAAAAATACTTTGGCATATAAATTTCACCCACACTTTTCAAAATTGGACTTTTTAAATCTTAATCTGATAAGCTTTACTTAATAAAAGAAATAAAATAAAAATAAATAAATTAATAACGTAATATGATTTAGTATAACTTATTAATATTAATTATTAATAATATTAATGACTATTAATATTATATAATATTATTATAACTTAATAAATAAATAAAAGTTGAGTGCAGGTCAAAATTAGTGGATGGATTTTGAACATAATGAAGTTCAGTCTTTGGATCTCTGTTTGTCTTTTTGAAAGACGGGGAACAGTGATATTCTCAAATGCCCGATTCAAATTACTGACATTGTTTCAAATATTCTGTAGTTCCATCTTTCCATGTACAATATCTTTGTTCCAACCATGAGCAATCAAACAAGAATGTGATGTTCAAAACCAGGATAGTAGTTTGGCCCTTCCCAGTACGGAAATCTCATGCAAATGCCTGTTCTCTAGAATGTGAACAAATACCATCATTGGTAATACCTTCTGGGAAAGAGGAAAAAAAGAGTGTTAATATCAGGTTTTAAAATGAAAAAAATTAAAGCAGTTAAAAAGTTGAGCTCCTTAGATTCTCTTGTGTTCAATAGCATTAGAACCTTCTTTGGAATAAGTACAAAAATCCATTTGAGAAGTGACTTGCCCCAAACTCATATCTTGGTTTATACACATGAAATGTATGCTGTACTATATGTTTTTCCTGATTGTGTTTATCATTACATACAGCTACTGTTATACAGAAAAAGGGAAAACCACAGTTAAGTGTTTATGATAGCAAAGAAAAATATTAACAGTCTAGAGGAAGGATAAAAGACAAACTTTTGCTGTAGGTCAAGGTATTCAACTGTGAAAATACTGGAAAAGGTCATGTCCGAGGTAGAAAGAGTAAAGGGAAACAAAGGGAACAGTGGCCTGGACACAAGAACAAGCACACATATGCACATACACTCATTATAGAAGCGTACGCATATCTAGATGAATACATGAAAAGGAGACAGTCTAATTCATGTGGTTAGTATACAATACAAAGTAGCTTATGCTCACCCTATTCATGTGGCTTTTCTACCAGTTTCACCTTCAGCTACATGTTCTGTAGAACTATAACTTGCTGGTTTACAAATTACTATTTTGGATGCATCTGTTTTTATATACTGATTTTGCAAAATTACTTTGATATATACATTGCATTACAAATCAAACTATATAAGATGGATAATGTACCTACCATATCATATCCTAAAGAATGGAGCTTGTTCAGAAGAACAAGAAAAATGGTTATTTTTTAGTATATGCAGTAGCAATCTATCTATAGTGAGATTTATGCTAATTATGTGAAGTACCAACTTCCTAAATAGTGCTTCCCCAATTTCCTTTTCAGACAAACTTTGTAGGCATAACACTCCAGGGGAGAATCCATAGATATGTGAGATGTACACAGATAAGCAGGAATTACTTACCTGTCCAGATTTTAGAATTTTCTGACACTTTTTTTTTTTTAAACAAATAGAAATGCAAATTTTTAAGGCTGTTTGCAACATCTGTTTCTTAGAGGAGATGCATTTTTTATTAATCTTTGCTTTACTAACAAGCCACATAGGCAAACAGGAACTATTGCATAGATTTTTATAAAGACATTTTTTAAGGTAAACGTTGTGTGTGGGGGAAAGCAGTGATTAATATGTTTGTGGCCTTACAGGCAGTTTTTAGTTGAACGTAGTAAAAATGGTTGCATTGTGCTAAAGAGGTATAATACATCATGAACTTTAAAATGTGCAAATGAGGTGATAAAGAGAACTTGTGTTAATGGCCCATAACATAATGGTGTAATAAAAGTGATAGCTGAACAGCTGACAACTGTGATTATAAAGGACCTTCAAAGAAAATGATACTAATGCTGTAGAAAAACCTAGCAAATCTGTTATGACTTTTCAAAGTAATGTGGGTTGGTGGAAAATGTAGGTTTTTGAAAGCAGAGTCTGCAGTAGGCATGCAATCTCAACTACTAGGGCCTTCACAGCTGGAAGTGTGAAGAGTGCACCTCTGGAGTTAGGGAAGCTGGGGACAGGGTAGCAGTAGGTTTATATAGCCCTTGTCACGTAGCTGTCCTCACTGGCAGCATTGTAGCTTGGGGTTTCAGCTTTGTACACAGTAGCATCAGACTGCAAAACACCCACAGTGCCCTTATCAGCCTACCTGCTGCCCAGCTCCTGGACTATCTCATGTTTATATGGCATATGATGTATACAAATAATTAATTTCTCTTAATTTGGACTGGAGAAGATTTTTGTGAAATGCAGTGTAACAATACTTGATTGTTCTGTCTGGAGGTAGAGGAGAAATTTCCCCACTTGTTGTTGCTGTGTCCTAAAGGAAATGCTGGAGCAGGGTTTCCAGCAGGCGAGCAGCCTGCGCTCAGCTGTTCACTGGCTCCACCAGCTGCCCTCTGTCACCTTCCCTCCTAAAAGGACCTTGGACTTTGGGCCGCTGCTTTTGTGACTTGTTCAAACAACTGACAGTCCCCAAGAGCCCCTCAGGCATGATATATCAGTTCACAAGATCGTGAGGTATGTGTGTGCAGCCAACCGTGTCACTGGCAAAAACTCAGTTTCACGACAGGGCACACATATGCACACCCAGGTATGTGACAGGAGTGCCTGGGGAAGGCTGCGGCTCGCTTCCCTCAGGAGGGTGAGCAGCTCTGCTATGAACAACTGCTGACAATATGACATGCAAAACTTTTGATCTTGGAATGCAAAATGCATCAGGACTGTTTATACCTACTGCAAACAGTTAGCCATTGAGAGCTCCATATCACATATTATACAAACAAAAGCTGTGGTAATGGCAACTGATATAAATTCTTACTGTTTAACCATGCCAATGTTTTCTTGCTTGTTGTCAGCTCAGATCTTGTAGAGATTGCGTGTACTTTTTCCCCAAGACAGGGTCGTGCTTTTTTCAAGGCCATGAGTCATCTTTGCTATTCTTTTACTCTGAAGCTCAACGGAAAGGATCCGGTGTGCAGTTCATGGAGTGCAGAAGTGAAGGTATAAATCCCTCATTCTGAAATGGATTAAACTGAGCCTATAGTATATATGATGGTTGTGGTTTGACAACAATCACGTGGCGTGTCTTAGCAGTTTTACAGGAACTGCAGGCAGACTTGCTGTTCCTAGCATCATATTTATATAAACAAGTCTGCAGCTCTTCAAAGATGGAGCAGTTCTGTGAGTCAGTGAATTTTCAATTGCTTCAATGTCAAATGCAAAAACGTCTAGCAGAATGAAACCTTGACTAATACAGACTGCAGTTATATACAAGACTGCTGTAATTACAGAATGTATTGCAATGCCTTTGAAATGATTATGAATGTAAGTACAGAACTTTCAGAGTCTGTTCAGGAATGTTATGAATTAAACAGAAGCATTCCATGAGTATGTCCTATATGGAAAAAAAAAGAAAAGAAAAGAAAAAAAGCATATACATTAAGTATAATTGTAGTTCCTTATTTACGGAATCATTTTTGAGGTTCTGTTCTGTAAAGTTCAATACAAATGATTTTCCTCTCCTTTTATAGACCTGTTTCTTCACTCTTAAAGAAAGAGGTGAAAAGAAGCAGAAGAGGAGGTCTATTTCCCTCCTTCTGTCAGGCTGTGTTTGCAGGGGATGTGATATACAGACTAACTATCCTTGACTCTCTGACTCTGCACTTTTGGAAGCAGAGCTATTCTCTACAATTTATAATAAACACCTCTTTTTGAAACTTATTTTCAGTGTCAGAAACTTATATTACCAACAGGCTGAATCAAACCAGCATGATACACTGAGTAATATAGCCTAAATGAAGGCACCCAGAATAGGCTCACTGCATTATCAATCATGTTACTTCAGCTCTGTCTACTTCAGGAAAGAGTATTTAAAGGCTATCCCGAAGATGATAGTTTTATTGTCTATTTTCTGAAGTTCTGGAAAAAATAGTGGTTGGAAGTTTATTGGACTATTTTATTTACTGGATCCAAGGAAAATTCTTGATCCAAATTTATTTTTTTAATTGGATGTGGCCACAATGAATTTTCTAACTGTAGAAATACAGAAAGACACAGAGAAAGAAAAATCAATTCATAAATACTAAAAAGTGTTTTCAATGTAAAGCTTCTTTCATTTCAATCTCTTTTCCCTTCAGAAATGCTACGAAATGCAATTTTATTTTTCCCACAAAAGAAAATATTTGAGAAATGCTAGCAGATAGTAAAATCCATTATTTACAAAGCAACATGTGTTTACTAATGAATCTCTTCATTTTGTGGGGGAGAGGGGTTATAGCAGTGAAATGATGTTCGATATTCAGAACAATAATGACAATAAAATAAGAATTCTTTAGAGCATGATCAGAAGGAGTCAGATGCTTATTTTCCTCGTAGTTCAGCAATCTTTACTATAGCATTGTGAGATGTAGTACGGCCCAAGGGTCTGAATACTGGCTATGGAAATCCTCATTTCTGTTCCAGTAGTCTTTTCTGACATTTTCTTTCCTGAACAGTTTCTAGGTTTTAAAGTTGTTAGATTTTTGCATATGTTTGGGCCCAATAACTTTCATTTGGTCAACTGATATTTTCCTTTCATGATCAGCAACAGGCAGAGAATCCACCTTTTTCCCCTCAGTAATTTGATTATCATGATTAATTGCCCTGATTGCTGGAGACTTCTTTCATAATTTGAACTTGTCTGGCTTCAACTTTCACACCTGAGGTTTCCTCTGCTTTTTAATAGGAAACATATTCCTCTTCGGAGGTTCATGTGTTCTCCATGGAAAATGTCCCTCAGTTTCCCTGTTGATACATTAAAGAGACAAAGCTTTTTATGCCTTCCAGTTTTAAGCATCTCTCTCTCTTTTATTATTTCAATGACTTTTGCTACATACATTACAGTTTTTCAACATTTATTTGAAATGTGTATACCACATTTCCACACAGCATTCTGTTCTCACTATTACTTATATTCAGAGGTAGTGCTAGTTTTTTCATACTGTTCCTAGCTCCTGGTTTGTTCCAAAAATTGCATTAACTCAGGTGATCACAACGTACCGTATAGTGCTCATTTTCAGTTTGCCCTTAACAATCCTTAATTTCTTTCCTGAGTCAGGATTCCCCCCGTATGTTAGTCACTGATTTCATTCCTTGATCTTTGGTGTGCAACTCCACATTTACTTAGATTAAAATGCATTTTATTTATTGGGCTAGTTTTCAAAAAGCATGACTTTAGCCACCAGTGGTGCTCCTCTGGAAAAGCAGGGAAGTCTTCTTGCTGTAACTGACCTGGACCGATTATTCTTTAGCTTTCCACCAGTCTGTCTACCTGCAAATATTACAAGCAGTGTTTTTATATATTTGCCTCCAGATTACTGGTGAAAATGTCAAATAGCATTGGGCCTCACTAATCCCTGTGGAATCTCACTCAAAAGAGCCTTGTTTGATTCCCCACCAAATGCTTCTTTCCAAGATCCCTGAGCTAGCCAGCCAGTGCTTAATTCTTTTTGGTATATGCTTTATTTCTATTGAAAAAACACTATGTGTTTTATCAGTGTTTACCTCTCCTCACTGTAAGCATGACCTTGGGGTTAACAGGCCCTCACTCTTGCCACAGGAAACCCTGCCTACGTGCCTAAATAGAAGTAATCAGCTCAGAAAGTGGGTAAGTTGTTATGGGAAAACTTGCATTATTTCAGCTTGTTTGTTCTTTCCTCACTGGAGAAATGAATTTCCTATCTCCAAGCCTGTTTTACTTGTATCTTTTAAAGATGACTAGATTTCTTCAACCAGAAAGAAACTCAGGGCAGCAGAGGGATGGCAAAAACTGTCACTGTGTATTACTCTAAAGAGCTACTGTTTCAGTTAACTTTTTAAGTTAATATTCAATACTGTCCTCTATTTCTGGTCTCTGGTAGGCAAAAAGCTGGTTTCTATTCTGACTAAAGCTATTTGGTAACATCAGGATAAAATGGGGTCATTAGTGCTACAGAAGAGAATGCCAGTTGCTATCATGCGATGTTAATGCAAAAGGATGCTTTCACAAAGAAAGATGCTTGAAACAGGATATGCATTAAAACTCCTACAGGGAGCAATAGCAAATGCCAAAGTTCACGTCTTCCTTTGGCACTGCTACGTCCTTCTGATTGCTTAATATCTATTTATATTTCAAAAATGAAAGTTAAGTGATGTTCATGTAACACTGTTCATCCAGATACTCCTACACATTACAAAAATTTTACTAGTTCATTACATCTTGTATTTCATCTATGTGTTTCTGTTACATGGTGGTACATAAACTATGCGAATGAATTATTCCAGATTTCAGAATATTCAGTGAGAATATTAACTAAAAAAGAATTGCATGTCTTGCATACCTTGGCATTTAGAATTACTTTTTGATATATGGAATGAGACTCCATAGCATTGTATGACGGTTTCTTACTTATGAAGTAGTAAGTTGAAACTTGGGGCATTTTTGTAGGATAACTATTCAACTGCATTCAGCTAGTGTTGTTATTTAATTAATGAACAACCAGGATGCAGTGAATCCAAACAGTTTGAATCAACATAATATTTGTAATTAAAATAATTTTAAAACTACTCCTGTAATTTACCAATTGGAAGATTTTGTTGTCAAATGCTTTCACATTCTTCTTCCTGCTTTGTTTGTGTTTTTAACAGCAGCAGAATTAGTTCTGTCGTTTCTCTTTAACATTCTTTCTTTCCACTGACAACTCACTTTCCCCCCAGGATCAGTGTGTAACTCATCTGGAAGCTTTTGCTATTCAAGGAAAAGATATTGAAGTCATCATGAAAATGGTCTTGACAGTACAGTCAACAGCTTTGTAAGACAAAGTAAATCTTCCCAAGTTTATTTTAAAATGTATTACTTGATTTCCAACACATTCTACTGTACTCTTCATATTTTTCAATAATATTTCAGACTGAATTTAGTTGAAAAGTGTTTCTGTGTTCATTTTGGCCTTTAATACTGTGTGTGCAATCAAATATGCAATACTATGAACAGAATAGCATATCTATTTTGAAAAGGCAGCAAATCTCTTAACAAAAAGTGAAAGCAATGATAGAGAATAAGAAATTTAAGACTGACAGCTGAAATATGACCAAATCTCTCTAAAGTGATTCTGTCCATTGGCGCAGAATATTTAATTGTTAATAAAGTAATATACATTATTTTAGAGGAATATGTATTCCTCATAGATTGCTGAAGAAATAGTCCTTCTAAGTTTTGATGAAGAAGATTTCCAGCTGGACATACAATTTAGAAGGAAGAGTCTCATTTGTCCTGAGTAGAAAGAGACTCAGGATAAGACCCAGGACATAACACTGTGGGTCTTCAAGTGGGATTCTATTAGGGCATATACTTTGAACAAAATTAGAGGCCAAAGGTAGATGAGCAGGTGAAAACATGCTCTAATGAGAGGTGTTAGGAAGACAAGGTGGGCCAACCATAACATGGACTGGTTGGCCGTGATTCAGTTGGCAATAGGTATTTGAGATGCCCCAGAGCAGTGGCAGCTCTAACGCTTTTAGCTGGTGGGGATCTCAGCAGGCGAGGGCACCATACTTTCTCTCCTGGCAAGTACTGCTGCTTCTGGTCAGTTGTGCAAGGCTTGATGCTGGCATGTGTGCAATTCCTACCTAGTGTGAGAGGGGAAATATAATTGTAACACAGATTGTAAAGGTCTGGTGGAGTGGGACTGTCTCCAAGGTAAGAGCTGCACCATCCTAGAATATCGCGCCTGGCCTCTGGCTGGAAGATGACAGTTTTCCCATAGCTCCTGTGTCATAGCTACCAATCCCATGCAAATATCTTAGATGTTGAAAGGGTGTGGTCTTAGGTGCTGATGTTAGAACAAATGAGTTGAGGTCTCTCATATCTAATGGGTTGATACAGGTAGGGAAAATGGTTGCAACTTATGAGGTTGTTTTGTAGGTGAGTTTAAGAAGAACCTGTGATAAACTAATTTTAGGAGTGAGAAGTTAATTCAAATAAAAATGAGCATCAAAACAAGGGAAGGGATAGAAAGCTGTTTAGTCATAGATGTTTAATGAGACTGCAAACAGTCTAAACGTATTGTTGATGTCACTGTTACAAGCACAGGAATGCCTGAGCTTGCATGAAATCACATGGAGAATTTTCAAAATAATTAAAAAAAAAAGTTTGTAAAACTTTTTTAAAAAAGTTTTTCTTAAAAGTTTACAAAACTATATATGTGGATTGAAACTTTATGTATGTGGTATGCTTTCTAAATATGATAAACAGTTTATTGCTATGAAAATTAACTGATTTCCTATCAACGGTAAAACTCTGTGAAGTGACTATTAGAGTTGCTTCTGAGACTCATTCATGTTTTTACTCTTTTTTTTTTCGTGCTCCATGACTGACCCTTTTTTCAGTTAGTCATTGTCATAATCTTACAGACCTTTTGGCTAGAACTCAGGAAAAAGAGGAGAGTCTAAGAACTTTGGAAGAAGGGGCAGGCAAGTCAAGAGGACTACAAAGGTGTAGCGAGGTTGTGCAGGGAGAAAATTAGAAGGGCCAAAGCCGAGCTAGAGCTCAATCTGGCTACTGCTGTAAAAGACAACAAAAAATACTTCTTCAAATACATTAGCAGCAAAAGGAGAGCTAAGGAGAATCTCCAGTGTCTAGTAGACGGGGGAGGGAACACAGTGACCAAGGATGAGGAGAAGGCTGAGGTACTTAATGCCTTCTTTGCCTCAGTCTCTAAAAATAGAGCCAGTTGCTCTCTGGGTACCCAGCCCCCCGAGTCAGAAGATGGGGATGGGGACCAGAATGGAGCCCCCATAATCCAGGGGGAAATGGTTAGTGACCTGCTACACCACTTAGACATTCACAAGTCTATGGGGCCTGATGAGATCCACCCGAGAGTACTGAAGGAACTGGCAGAAGTGCTCACCAAGCCCCTTTCCATCATTTACCAGCAGTCCTGGCTAACTGGGGAGGTCCCTGCTGACTGGAGATTAGCTAATGTGATGCCCATCTACAAGAAGGGCCGGAAGGAGGACCCGGGGAACTACAGGCCTGTCAGCCTGACCTCGGTGCCAGGGAAGCTAATGGAGCAGATCATCCTGAGTGCCATCGCACGGCACGTAGAGGATAACCAAGGGTCAAGCCCAGCCAGGATGGGTTCAGGAAAGGCGGGTCCTGCTTAACCAACCTGATCTCCTTCTAAGACAAGGTGACCCGCCTTGTGGATGTGGGGAAGGCTGTGGATGTTGTCTATCTAGACTTTCGTAAAGCCTTTGACACAGTTTCCCACAGCATTCTCCTGGAGAAAATGGCTGCTCATGGCTTGGACGGGTGTACTCTTCGCTGGGTAAAGAACTGGCTGGATGGCTGGGCCCAAAGAGCTGTGGAGTGAATGGAGTTTACTCCAGTTGGCGGCCGGTCACAAGCGGTGTTCCCCAGGGCTCCGTGTTGGGGACAGTTCTGTTTGATATCTTTATCAATGATCTGGACGAAGGGATCGAGTGTACCCTCAGTAAGTTTGCAGACGACATCAAGTTGTGCAGGAGTGTTGATCTACTTGGGGGGAGGAAGGCTCTACAGAGGGACCTGGACAGGCTGGATCGATAGGCCGAGGCCAATTGTATGAGGTTCAACAAGGCCAAGTGCCAGGTCCTGCACTTGTGGCACAACAACCCCATGCAACGCTACAGGCTTGGGGAAGAGTGGCTGGAAAGCTGCCTGGCAGAGAAGGACCTGGGAGTGTTGGTCAGCAGCCGTCTGAATATGAGCCAGCAGTGTGCCCAGGTGGCCAAGAAAGCCAATGGCATCCTGGCTTGTATCAAAAATAGCGTGGCCAGCAGGACTAGGGAAGTGATTGTGCCCCTGTACTCGGCACTGGTGAGGCCGCACCTCGAATACTGTGTTCAGTTTTGGGCCCCTCACTACAAGAGGGACATTGAGGTGCTGGAGCGTGTCCAGAGAAGGGCAACGAAGCTGGTGAAGGGTCTGGAGCAGAAGTCTTGTGAGGAGTGGCTGAGGGAACTGGGGTTGTTTAGCCTGGAGAAAAGGAGGCTGAGGGGACACCTTATTGCTCTCTACAGCTACCTGAAAGGAGGTTGTAGCGAGGTGGGGGTTGGTCTCTTCTCCCAGGTAACAAGTGATAGGACGAGAGGAAATGGCCTCAAGTTGTACCAGGGGAGATTTAGACTGGATATTAGGAAATTTTTCTTCACTGAAAGGGTTATCAAGCATTGGAACAGGCTGCCCAGGGAAGTGGTTGAGTCACCATCCCTGGAGGTATTTAAAAGACATGTAGTTGTGGTGCTTAGGGACACGGTTTAGTGGTGGTCTTGGTAGTGTTAGGTTAACAGTTGGACTTGATGATCTTAAGGGTCTTTTCCAACATATATGATTCTGTGATTCTGTGATTCTTCCTTTATCTAGCAAGCAACTGTTCAGAATAATTTCTCACTGCTGAGTTACTGAATAGCAGATTATAACTACTTCTTAGTTATGTACATTTTTATGGCCTGTATAAAGGGATGTTAAACAAACTAGCATGTGATTTATTTACCTGCATTATTATCATTATTTACCTGCATTATAGTGTCAAGTACGATCCGCTCTCAAGGATCAAAACGCTATTGTGTTATGTGCTCTCCAAAGGAACAGGGAGAGAGAAAAATGCAGGATCATGGAATAGCTGAAAATGACAGAGCAGTAAACACAAGTGAATTACACTATCAAGCAAATCTAGAAAGGATTTTGCAGTTCTAGTACTTTCTTGGCATTGCGAAGAAGGAAACACCTAAATTTGCTTGTAACAAAGTTGCAAAAGGCCTCTGTGAGTTTTACTACTGTGGATTTTTATTAGTCTTTGCATAAAGCAATATATACAATGCTTATTTAATTCAGTCCCCCCAATGAGATCTATTATAAGTGAGTGGGATTGTCTTCAGAAATTGGCTAGAATGTCAAGCACAAACACTGAATGATTTGTATAATAAATCCTAGTGATTATCCTTTTTTATCCATTTGTGGATATTGGATCATTCTGGGTGTACCCGTGGCTACAGAAAATGTGAGATGACATTCTCAAAAATACCCAATATGGGTCTGATTCTGCTCACCTGACAATAAAGTCTTTTGAGTTTAACAGGCAGTGATGAAGCTAGTGCTGCCTATAGCTGTAAAATGCTGCCCTTAGCTATAAAAATGCTTTGACACAGCCAAGATTTTAGGCATATAAGCAGATATCATATATGACTTCAGCTGGACAATTTACATAATTCAATTAAGCATATGATTTAGTATTTGTCTAGAATGGCTTTGATGTAGGCCAAAATTCTCAGTAAGCCAGATAAAGAAAACGATTAAAATATTGAAGGGAAAAGAACACAAAGAAAACTTGAGTCTAGAGCTGTTAAAATTATAAGCACATGAAAATACTAATCTGAACACAGATGTGATTGCACCTATGGGAAAACACTTTGTATTCAGGTTAGATGCAGATATGCCATTTGTATGGGGGCTCTGCACTACTGCATTTCATGACTGGATCGAAGTGTGAGCCCATGTGATGGTAAGGGAATGGAAGCGATAGGAATCCTTTTTTTCTCTAATTTCATTCTCCAGTTCTTGGTAAACTTGTAGCTGCTTTTCCTGTGGTTTTCAGTTGTTACACTTATTGCAAGATTGTGATAGTATAGTTAATTGAAAAATACTTTGTGTATGCATTTTTGGTCAAAATCTGTCATTACTGTTGATCTTCCAGTTTACAAACACAAATAAATACAGACAAATACAAATGTATAGGTCATAAATGAAATTAGTGTTATTTTATGATAAATTTAGGTAGTTTTTATTTCTTTGAAATCCTAGCTATTTCCTCATAATAAAGGTTTTAGCTAATTCAATTGGCAATTCTCTGTTGTAATCAAATATAACATCTTGTATGAGAATATTAAAAGTGCTTAATAGCTATACTTCCCTCCTTTTAAAGCACTTCCCACAAATAATCTCTGAAGAACTGCATGCCATAAACATTTGAAAAACCTACATTGAATCTTCATACAGAGACTTTTTATAACATCCATAATACCACCATGTTTTAGCATATCCAAAACTGTTGTGATTGATGAACAGTAAGTATTAGTAATCTTATACTAACTGAAAAGGAAGAGACAATAAAATCACCATGATAAATACTTGAATATGATAATCAAAATGGAATAAAATACTTTTGAAATTTGGCTTCCAAGATGAATTCCAGGAAAGAATAAGTGCAGTTAACAAAATAGATGTAATTTATGACATGTACAAAAGAGCATTCATATTCCCATTTTAGTTCAAACATATTGCTAAATGCATTACTGTAAAAAGAAAAAAAAAAATCCTATTATGGGCAAGAAGGGTGGAGTTAAGTTTGGAGGAGCTGTGCTAGGTCTTTGTATTTACTCTTTTTTCATTTCTTCATGTTACTTATTAAGCAAGTGATAAGGTACCATTTTCTCCCAGAAAGGAACCGTGGAAACAGTTGTCACTCAGCAAATGTATGTCTTCAATTTTAGTTATTCAATAGGAGTGAAACTGGGTTGTCCTTCATAAATAAGGTGTCCCTGCTTCTCTACTTAAAGTGTACCACTGTGTCTCATTGTTACTAGAGAATGAACTGACGCTGCCTGGAAGGAAGATGGTAAATCCTGTATGTTCAGAGTGGCTGTTACTTTGCTTTTCCCTTTTCTTCACAGCAAGTTATTGTTTACTACCTTTAGTGCTTAAAATTCCCAGATATAATTGGGCTCCATTTTGTTACCTCTGGTGCATACTGAAAAGAGTTATTGGCCTGAGGAACTTGCTCATCAAAGGATGAAAACAGAGGCACAGGGAGGCGATTTGCTTAGTCAACAAATGCAGAATCAGCAGCGGAGTGAAGGTGTCTGACATGGCTTGTTCTTCATCTACACAATGGAGAATGTGAATGACAGCACTAGAGAGCAGGAAAGTATTTTCCGTGTTACTGAAAGCCCTACCTTCCTATGATATGTTCCCTATCATAGTACGATTTTGTTCCTCCTGAAAATGTTTGTCAGTGAATGAAAGAACAAGCTTGGCAGAGACAATTATCTTATTACACTGTCCATTATAAATTACTGTTCTAATCTTAGAGGAGTTTTTAAGTTGTCATAGAATAGCACAAATTTTATTCCACAAAGAAGCATCTGTAATCCTTGTAAAATCAATTTTTCTCAACATAAAGAACAAACAGATCCATTCATCCATGATGCAGTTTTCCTTTTGCTTTGCAAAAAATTTAAGACAGAAGCATCTGTTCCTGTTTAAAATATCATCAAGGGGCGTAGTTACCAATTAGAAGAAGAGTGATCCATGTCATCTTAATTGTATCAGTTTTGGCAACTGCAGAGAAAATCACCTTCCCAGCAGACTGTTCACCTCTCCCTCCCTCTTAGCTTTTCACTGATTTCAAGATTTTTCTGGAAAAAAGTTATCATTTCTGGCAGGCTCTATAAATATCATCTAATTCCACAGCTTCTGGGAACACAGACATTTCCAGCATTTTCCACTCTTTCTGCTGGTAACTTTCCGGCAGCTGGAATATCCCTGCATGTTATTTTCTGTTACTAGGCTCTAGAATAACTGAAGCTCATCACAAACTTTCCTGAATTTGAGGTAGACCACTTATCTTTCTTTTTTTTCTGTCCTGGAGCCCTGCTATCTGACCTAAAACAGGTAAATCTCAGGGACTTGTGAAGTGGCTGCCCTCAAATTTATTTCAGCTGCTCTTTGGAGCTTCCACTCCTCCTGACTGCTGAGTAAGTCAATTATTTGTCTCAGATGCTGCTCACGAATTTCCCAAACAGCAAAATGAATTTTCATGGGCAACGCAGAAAGAAAAACGATGTAACCAGAACGTAGCTTAAGTAGGTCACAACTTTTGCATGAAACACACCTGGGAACTCTCCAGAGAGAACTTATTTATTGCAGATTGTTTCCTTACTGCTTCTTTGCCCAAGCAGTTAACCAGTGCTTGATGCTGGTTGTTTCTGTTTGGAGGGGACCTAGTCATAAAACTGAAATTATTGGGTTGAAGCAGTTTTTATCAAAACAGACTTAAATAGACACAAATGGTTTTCATGGGTTGTCTCTTTCCTTGTTCAAACTGTCAGACTGCTTTTTTACACCATAGTTTAGATGTTTTAGTGCAAAAAATGTGTTCCAATCAGTATTAAATGGTAGCTGTATTTAATACATCAGTCACTGATTTTGACCGTTACATTGTCATATTATAATGCCTATATATATATATATAATATCCTTTGTATTTAGGTAGGATCTTGCACCAACTTGTTGAACTATAGTTAAGGTGTGTTTTTTGAATCATGCTTCTATTTCTTTGAAGTCTTCTCTCTACTTCTCAGAACTGTAAATGTCCATAAGAAAAGAAAGAAAAATAGTGGATCCAAATAAATTCTGCTCTCCATAGATTGGTTAAATGATGGGATGACTGAAATGTGCAAACCCTATGGTATTTAATAGCATCATTTTTCATACTGCTTTGGTTTCATGTTAGTCTGTTTCTACAGACCTTTACTATACCTGCAATGCACTGAAGTGACCCCTTGGCATGAAAGAGGTATGGAAATAGGTTCTGGTAAAATGATTTATAAAGTATGTGTCTTTTAGTAAGTGAAAGTGCACTTCTGTACTGTTAATTTTGAAGAAGCAGTGGATGTTTCAGCAGGAGAAAAGATAAGATAAGGCCTTTAGTTCTGAGAAAGTAATTTAGGTCCAATGCTATTGCATATACACTACGGCTGGTCAGAACTAATTTCAAGTCAGTAGAGTCACATGAGTGTATATCATGCAGATAGAATAAAACATGTACATTGGAATTTGACAGCTGATTAAACAGAGCTGACAGTGTGTCATTAGATATTTTCAACTAAATGCATTCTTTCAAAATTAAGTAATTTTAAATTTGGACAGATACTGTTTTTTTTTTTACCTGCAAAACTAGGTTCGTGACAACCTAGCTTGTACTGGAGTTTACAATACTGAGTGCTTGCAGCACCTACCTCTTGGTGGAACAGATTGGCCATCAGAATTAAGAACAGAGCTCTCCCTGCAATGTGTGAGGCAAGAGATACCTTAACTGTAATTCACCACAGCCTCAGTGTAGACCAGCATAAGCCACTGAACGATGTGAAGGACAGGAATGTATCTTACATCTTGTCCTAGTCAGATTAGTCATACATGTGGTACAATTCAGAATTCTGTGATTATTTTTTTTTTCTCCAGTCCCATGTTCTGTATGAAAAACATGCAGAATATTGGTTTTCCTACATTTTCTGTGCACCTGATCAATTTTCTGAAGACTTGGTTACTTGACATGCATGAATAAATCACGCACGCTAAATCTGAAGACTTATGCCTGGGGGAGAATCACTTCCTTGTATTTGGTAAGAGAAAGTAATGGTGGTGGGTTTTCCTCCATACACAAATGGTTGCAGAAATCTTAAACAAAGTGAGAGCTCTAATTCCTGCTCCTTTTTTGGAAATGGCATCCACTGTCAAAGAAAACACTTTAAACAGAATTTATGAGGTGCTTTGAGTGGAGCTTGCTCAGTTGTTCCAGTTTAATTCTACTTTTTGCAAACTTTTTTTTTAATACAGTGGCTGGAATCTAGTTCTGAGCCTTCCCAAGTGATTATCTTAAAAGTTCAGGTTACTGTAGGTTCTGTAAAATCACGTTTGTTTTTCTATCTCTCTGAACAAAAACTTAAGTTTTGAGGCAAAACCCCAATATTCTAATTTATGCTGAAAACCTGTATTCTTCTGAAATACTGCATTAGTATAATCATCACAGTTGCATGGTTTAGTGTACCATAGGAGGTTGGCAGCAGCAAGTAACTAAACTGAAACTCTCTAAAAACTATTTCAGAATAAGACTGTAAAATAATCAATATGTTAACTAATGACAAAATTAAGGGGCCAAACCTGAACAACTCTGGTAGGCCTTAAAGGAAGTGATAGGCTGTCAGAACTCAGAAAGAAGACCTAAATAATAATATAAAATTAAATATTTCAAATTGCTCTCTGTTTTTTGAAATTATGTAGTAGGAATAGAGGAATTAGAGGCTTATGTTTATTAAATTTTTCGTATGGCCTTGAGAAAACAGTTTTACATGTTTTGGGTTTTTTTTGCTGTGTTTTAAAGCCTTTTATGTTCCTCTGAAATTCTTGGTTTAGTTGAGGAACAAAAAAGTGTCATAAAAGTGTGAGTATTTCAAACCCAGAAAGTGGTGACATTTGGTGAGGGGGAGTCTTATGGAATTTCGATCCCAATTTCCAGACTAAAAGCTACATATAACAAACAGATGCATAATCTTTTCAATACAGAATTTGCTATTTAAGGTTAGGAAAGCACATATAGAACCACATGACTTTGTATAAATTCAGTCATTGCACACTTAAAAAAAATTATTCTTGTAAGTGCATCTGAGATCGCAATCGTTATCATTTATCTTCATGTACATTGCACACAATTTTCAAATGGCTACGCATTATTTTTCTACTTTTTAGTAGTTTTCCATTATAACATTTTTCTGAACATATCAAACATATCAAACATGTTCCTGCATGCATATAGTTCATAGCTGTAGGTTTACCCAGCTTTCTGAACAAATTCTGCCTATCTACATAACTTGCTTTTGCTGAGTAAAAATGGTTGTTAATAAAAAAAGACATAAACTGAAGACATACGATTGACTTGTACCAATATGTTCAAAACAGTGATGAAAGTGTATTTTTTGAAGTAGGTACTATTCCATCATAATAAACATTTTATTTTTATACAAAATTTGAAGATCATACAGAATAAGAAAATCTAGAGTAAAACTGTGAGGAATAACACTGGAAACAATTGGTCTTAATTCTGGATAAGTGAATATTTCTCCATTCTGCCCATTTATACTCTTACTTTTTCATGTACTGTACACGTATTTGGTAGTAGGATGAAAAAGTCTCTGAACTGGAAGAACCTGTAATTATATATACGGACCTGAAGTTTAACCAAAGAAAAATGCTAGTTCATATATCAGTATTTCAGCTCTTCAGAATGTATTAAGATTCTACTGTTTCTGTAGGTGCTTGATCTAAAATTTAAATTGCATAGCAAATTGAATAGACCTCCTGCGGACTGTTTTATGGCATCTCTGTTTATTGATTCATATTATTGAATTGTTCAGTATGATTCTGAAAATAATAAGAAAATTATGTGAGTTGAACAGATTTACCAAAAGCGTACACCATATATGTGCAGAGAACAAGGAGTTTGCAGCTCGTTTATTCATAAAAAGTGCTGGTGCACACATCTTACTGCCTGCTGGTGGCAGCAGACAGGGTAAATTCCATCATTCTCAAGCTACTCTTATGAAGCAAATTATATCTTAAGATCCTATTTGGGGTAGTACGATTATTTCTGGCTCTGGAAAATTAAGATATAAATCCCTGGTCACATTTCTAGGAGAATCCTCTGTGCTTGAAAGCATTCAGAGAAGTCTTGGAACATGATGCTATGTGTACCTTTTTTATCAGGAGAAAAAATAATAAACCCAAATGAACAACCATAACTATCTGTACATTCTCATTTTACAAAATGAGTGTAGCCCAGTCATAATGGGGCAGACAACAAAGATAATGTTGCGTTATTTGGGTCCAAGAATCTGAACCAGAAATATCCAAACCTGTTTATTCCCATGTACAAGTAGCTTTCGTAGCTGGAGGCTGCCAAACTTCTCTTCCATGCCAGCCCACAGATGACTATAAAAATCAAGTTGCAATCTACTGCGCAGGTGGTCTAGTTTTGTGATATCTCTTCTTCTAGTGCATGTTGGTCAGGACCCATTGTGCAAGGTCAGCTTTGAGATGGTCTTTTGGCGTACTGTAAGGTGTTCTCTGCACCATCATCATCTGTTGGGTCTCACTGAAAAATTTCTGTGTTTGGGTGACTCTTTGTTCCATTATCATAGAACCACTCACACAAGAGTCAAAATCATTGGGGAAGGCAGGAAGAAAGAAAAAAGGCATCCAGAGTAAGTAGGACTTCTGTTCAGAGTCCTTGTTACCTATAGTAGAACTCCAAGCTTTAAATCTATATCCTTTCCTTTCCTTGCTGAACCAGAGTCCAACTCCCATGCAGACAGTGTTGATGCTTCAAGCCATATCTTCCAGAATTCCGGTGCCATTTCTTAAGTACAGTCGCAACAACATCTAGTCCACCTTACATAGCCTTAGAATATAGGCTGGTGCCTCCGGTGATAAGAAAACACCATGTATAAACAATGAAAACGTCCTTACAATTTTATAGATGATGCTGAATAGTACTGATTTCCACCCTGCCCCTGCTTGCCTTTAGGAAGTAAAGAGTTCTGTCCCTCTTAACAATTTGTAATTACAGGTATAGTTCAGCTTTAAAACAAAATTGGTACCCATACCTATTTGCAATTTGGGGGATCGCATCTTACCGCTTCATTGTGTGGGACTTTGAGAAGTATGTCTTGCAAGATTAAGAGAGGAATATTTTTCTCCTAAAGAAGTTCTGATTGGCAGAAAGCATGAGCATATTGCTTTTCATGAACAGTGGCAAACGGCTGAGAGTTTTCCTTTGCTACAGTAAGGGTGAATTGTTCATGGTAAAAAATATGTCAACACTTGAGCTATATGAGTGAAAACTCCTGCCTATTCATTTCTTGTTTGATGATAGTCTGTTCTTTGTGGTGGTATGCTCTGAAGTCTGGATATTTTGTCATGTGGATGTTGAATAAGAGAGTACCATCAGGCAGGACATTGTTTATAATTTACTAAACCTTCATTCTGGTGTTACCCTCTTGCTGATTTTTTTCCAATATAATTGTTGTGCCACAATTTCTTCTTTCAGTCTTCCTGTTATTGTTGTTGAGAGTTTTAGATAAGCTAAGCCTCTTCAGTTCGCTGGGGGGAAAGTGCCTCCTTTTGTCTTGGCATACCATTAAGGTGCCATGGTTAAATGTGCTCAAGGTAGTGCAAGTTCTAAAGTTGATACAGATGAATTTATGGGGTAAGTGTGGTGCAATCACAGAATCACAGAATCACAGAATTGCACAGGTTGGAAAAGACCTTTAAGATCATCGAGTCCAACCATAAACCTAACACTAGTTCATGCTGATAAGCAGTGGTCTTAGTTCTTAACCTGCTAGAAGCATTTTTCTTCCTAGAACTGGCAGAATAATAATAATTAAATCCCTCTTATTTCTGTTTGCATCTTTTCCTTGTTTCACACTAGTTAAGCTGTATTTTAGATTTAATTTCCTTTCTATTACTCTGATTACTTGCTTTTTGAATCTACTCCGTAGCATCTTTTTGTCTTGCACCCATATTTAAGCTTCTCATTTTCTTGTAGCTCCTGCTGACCTTCTTTTATTTCTTTTTCCTCCCATCTGTAGTCCTTGCACTTTTGCTTTATCTGTGCTTCTTTTCACAACACTGTCTGCTTTCTTTTATCTCCTGGTCAAATGCTTAGCTCTTGGAATTCAAAAGTCACCTTCAAAAACAGGTTTGGGTTCCTTTATCCCCCATCCTTCCAAGATACATGTGTTCTTCAAGGACTGAGCTTCCTTGGAAGAATCTGTAGTTTTCCTGTGAAACATTTCAGTCACTTTTATAGCATCTTCAAGACAATATCTGTCCAGATTGGGAAAAAAACTTACCAGAAGTACTTTTTTCATGAGTGCAGTCAGGCTACAAGGGTTTGGGTTTGCCCTTAACACTATAAATAGCTTAGGTATTGATATGTACCTACATAAAGAGGATAAAGAGGCAGGATGATTTTTTCTCCTTCCTCCCTTCTCTCTCTTTCCTCCTTTCCCTCCCTTCCCTCCCTCTCTCCTTTTTTTTTTTTTTGGTTGTTGTTGTTGTTGTTGTCCTAGTTGTATCCTTCCATTGTAAGAGATTGTCCTAGGTGGACAAAGGTGCTTCCTTTTTGTTTGCTTGTTTGTTTGTTTTTCTTCAGGGATTGTGCTTTGAACAATGCGTGTCAGAAATATAGTTTCTCTCCTGGAGCACATACGATATCTAACATTTGTACTGAGCTACCCAAAGCATCAGTGTTAATGCTGAGCTACTAATATTACAAATAATATGTTAATGTCTTATAGCTAGTTAAAGTTTTGAAGCAATAATTTTGTACCCTATAGTTTCAGAACCATCAAAATTTGGATTCCTCTTCCAGCTTAACTTAATTTTGGTGTATCTGATCAAGTTTATGGTAAAAGAAAGCAGTGTTAGGTAACTGAGAATGACTTAAAAGGGTAAAAACATTAGAACCTTAATTTTCCATGTTCAGCTTAAGAGCCCTTGAAAGCCTGCTTTCTTATTTCTTTCATTTTATTGACTTCTATGAAGTTGGTCTTAGTTAAACAATAATCGAAGAGAGAACAGAGTCAGACTTGCTTATCTCAGGAGCTGCAGTCTGTAACAGTGTTTATGAACTTGTGCACTCATAAAATTGTATGAGATGAAAATTTGAGAGAATTTGATACTGAAAAATTTCTTGGCCACTATCAGTGTTGTTGAAACAGGTTTTGAATTTAAGAATAAAGTTCTGCAATTGCCAATATTTTTAAATTTCGCTAGAGTTCAGGTGCAAAATGCAGTTGGAAACATGTTTAGAGGTGCCATTGATACTGTTTATGATATAGCTTTTCTTCCAAAATTTGTAAGGTACAATGAGATGAGAAAGTAATTTTTTGGATTGTATTCAGAAGATGGGTGATGGTGAAACTAGAAAGCTCTGAGTACAAAAATAGTATTGTATGTGGAGAAAATGAAGTTGAATTTAGAAATGTCCATTTAGAAATGACATAATCCAGAAGCAATATTTCTGCACCGAGGTTGGGGAAATACCTGTCTGATGCTTTGAGTCAATCTTAAATAACCTTGTAAAATTGCACAATAGAAAGGAAAGGGGATAAAGCAGCTGTACTCATTATCTTGGGTGATGGTGTCAATCAACTGGTAACACAGCATGACTGGATACCTGTTTTTAGGTGACCGGTAAGTCAACATCAAGGGTCAGGATTTTATCCAAGTAGTGATTGAGAGAAAGAGTTTGCTAAATAGTTACTGAAGCCATGGTTCGTCCTTGTAGTACAGAAAGTCTCTTATTTTCATGTATATTAAAAATTAATCCCCAAAATGAAGACAACATTTTACAGTGCACTATTACTGTCATAACTGAATGTCTGAAACAACTGAATGCATGCATTTGATAATGTATTATTGATATTAGATAGTACCAGGAACCAAAACAATAGAGCAGAACCCTTCAGTATGACTTAGTACAAAAAACAATTTATGCTCCAAACAGCTTAGTCTATTTCTGTGAATCCCCAAATCGAGACAAAAAGCAATGGCTGTGGTGTTCTTCTAGATAAGGCCTGAAAATATTATATTTAACAGCTAAATTATTTATAGTTAAAATTTACATGAGAGTGAGAATTTGCAGGGTCAGCTAGCCACAGTGTGTTGTGTCTCATATAATACAGAATACTGATTTCCAAAATGGATCAGGCTCTCTGGTCTCAGCAGCTGCATTGTTCATCATTCCAAAAAGTAGCAGTTTCTTCAAAAACTTTATTTATTATAATAAAATTATTAAAATTTAGTGTAACAAAGCTAGTTTCAGAAATCACAGCATGTCTTAGGGCTATTTTGACCTATTTGATCACTAGGATTGGGGCTGGGGCAGCTTAAATGCCTGAAGTTGCGTTGTTGGGTCTGACATACTAATATTGTGTCCTGAAGAATTCTTCAGGTAGATGATTGGGTTTTTTAAATTATTGTTATTATAACTTTTGTACTGAGAGACTGAGCATCCGGTTTTGCACTACCTATAACATATCTGATACTGTCTTAATTTAAGGAAGAAGCCCAACCAAATGATGATCTTGAATGACTGCTAGAGAAAGATATGACTTGCATTGTAGTTAGAGGTTGGCTATGACTGACATACTTTGTACAGTACATATGACAGGGTAAGAAATAATAGAACCTGAAAATGGGCTAAAATAACCTTTCCCAGTTCTTGTCTGATCTGTTATGAGGTCATATTGCTTGATACAAGTAATTTCTCATAATCAACTTCCATAATGAAAGGGAATAAGCTTGTTTAGCCTCTGGATAATTTTCTCTGAAATAATGTTAAGATCTCTCCTAAGTGATTAGCATGTATTTATTATGAAACTGGACTGTGAAATTACAGTGAAACATACTATTTTTATTTTCCCTAACTTTGAGCTAAGACTTATAGCAGTGTCTTCATTCTGCTGTCATAGGAGAAATCCTGAGAGTACTGGTTTTGAGGTAACTCCTGGGAAAAAGAGCAGGACTGGTTGGAAGTTTGCAGGGAAATTTGTTTGTATCAAAACACTGTGTTTTTTAACTGCTGGTATTTGCTGAAAAAAACTTTCTTTGTTCTTTTCTGGTTTAAAGGAGAAAAGGGAGATTTTTTTTTTTTAAGTGGTCAGAAAAAAGCAAACTAAAATGACAACTGAAATCTGGATAAAATGAAATTTTGAACAAAGGAAGAAAGCTCTCACCCTCTTTTTTTCTATGAAAAATGTCAAAAGCAATTTAATTGATCAAAGAATTTGAAGAGGTTATGTATGGGAAATTTTTGATGTGAGGATTTTTCTATCTCAAATTTAAAATTGCAGATCAGTCTTGTAGAATCAATTAACCTTCAGTTAAAAACATCCTGTTCCCAACCACCAGGTATATATACGATTAAAGAAGCAAACTTGAACTAGGCTTCTGTGAGTGATTTGATAAGATATTTTCAGGTAACTGAAATTAAATTATTTTTTTTAATATTAATAGATGTTGAGTTTTATCTTGAAGTTGAAATGAGGAAATTCCCTTTAGTGCACAATTGGAATAAAATTTAGTGTTGCAAAACAAGTGGACTTCCATGTATTTCAGCAGCAGCAGCTCCTAGAGAGCTACCAAGCTAGCTGTGTTTAGAGAGAATTAACAGTAATCTTGCGTGGAGCTGGAAAAGGTTGGTACTAAGATACTACACCACTCGCTTCGTGGAGTCCTTGTGCCCATTAGTGGATGAGCACTTCAAGAAAGTGACACGCACAGATATGAAATGAAATGTCATGTCTGTAAACTGTTTTGTTTTAGGGAGTGGAAATAACCTGTTTGGTATTTTGATGGTGGATAACTTTTCAAACAACTTCTCAGCAACTAAAGGGTTTAAGATCGTGCCTGTACAAAGGCATACAAACAATTGCGGATTCTTCCTGCTCTCCTACCTGACTGGACATGGGCCAGGAGCTATGGTGGTATACACACAAGCGAATAAGCAGATCCTCTGTGAAACAGCTCTGAATGTTTTCACCTACGTCTCACTGCCTCTGTGCATACTTAAAGACCATTTTAAATTCAGATTAGTATTCAGCCAAGCCTAGTCTTGATTTTGCTGTCTTCCAATTTAAAAGGTGTTTCACATTATCTCTTTGGAGAAAAATTTTGGAACAAGGGTCCACCTTCTTGCTAGAATAATTATTTTGCATCCTTCACCATCTGACTTTTGTAGCTGGTGAAGGGAAAAATTATATTATGATTGCAAATACTTTGCTCACTACTGGCCACTAGAATGACAAAAATGGCTTTATCCAGGCAGATTAAAAAAAACCCACCCAAAACCACAAACAAAAAAACAACAACCAACAGCACACGTGTGTGTTGAAGAATCAGCATATGAAAGTTGCCACTATGTATGTCTTTTATGCACTGCTGACATTCTGGAGTGAAAATTAGGATAACAAAAACCTAAGGTGGTGTAGGGCAGTTAGCTAATAAAGGATGCTGAAGTAATGATGAATTAATATGAAGCAGCTAATTTGTCTTTGTCCATTTTAATACTAATCTCTTTGAACCACATCATCTCCCAGTCACTGATTCTTACTGCAGGGCAAACCTGCACTGAGTTAGAAACGGCCAGGAAACACAGCTACTCGTCCCAGTATATTTGATTCTCTGAATACATTGCTCTATATGAGTCTGGCACTACACAATTGTTTTCAATGTCTGTACAGGTTGTAGTGTAGAATTTTTTCTGATGTACCTCATAACAGTTGTCTAATGGGATCATTTCCAGCTAGTCACCCTGCTTTTTCTTAAGTGAGAACATAAAATGATATGAGCTGGGAGTGTATAAATTTTATGCACTGTTTCAGGCAAGACTTCAGTATACATCACAGTGTTTAGGTTTTTACATAAGCATGTATGGCATATTTTCTTTAGTAGAGAATGATTCCTTTCTCTCCATGGTGGCTTTCGAGGCTCAGTGTGACAATTCCAATACTCAATTAATTTCAGAGGAATTGTTAAATATAGGGTTGGGGTTTTTTGGTTGTTTTTTTTTTTTTCTCCCCCCCCTCAGCTGTTCTTTTTGAGGATAATTGCAGTTAACGCTGGACTAGAACTATTGGATGTATTTTTAGATAAACTTGGTGCTTGTGTAAAGATGCACAGTTGGTACCTTTTGAGATGTGAACTCTCTCTCTGAAACAGAACTCTGCTTTGCTTCCAGTTTTAATCCACTGATTAATTGTAGGGACATAATACTGTACAGGTTCCACAGTTTATGAAATTCCTGGACTTAACAATACAGGTGCAAATTGTTGATATGGTGAATATATTGGATTTATGCCCAAAGCTTTTATTCATACAGTTTATCATGCTTGTGGCTTTATATATATACTGAAATGAATTTAGATCAGGGACTTGGTGTTTATTGAAGCAGCTGAAGACACTGAATAAACCAAGGACTTGAGAGAGGTGAGTTCAGGACTGTTTGCTGTTTGAAATTTTCAGTTATGCTTTCTTTAAAAGGAAGCTGTTTGCAGGTTAAGGTCTTTTGTTGAGTTGTTCCTGAAAGGAATACCTGAAAGGGGTCCTGTTTGGATCTTCCAGGTCCTCCTTTGGAGAACCGCTTGCAAAAACCATGGCAACTAGAATGGCTGAAGCACCCTCTTAGGTATATAAGGCGGTTGGGCAAATGACTGAGACCGTGAGAGGAATTGTGGTCTACCACTTTAAAGACCTTTGGACAAAGAGCACATAGGAAATACAATGACTGCTTCCATTGGCAAGAGGCTGGGGTTCTTTTGAAGAATGAAGAGACCTAGGTTGTGAATAACAGCAAAATTTAAAGTTTCTGGATAACATGGTCTTAAAGTGGTATTTTATCCTCCGTCCTATCCTCCTAAGTCACCTTTTTTTAAGGCTGATGCTCAGTTTTCATTTGAACAGAGGCGATTACATATTCCTGTTTGTCCTTCAAATTGCCTTTTTTGAATCCTTTTCCAGCTCCACTGCTTTCCCTTTGTGACGAGGGGGCCAGAATTGCATATACATGCTGGATATGTACGATGAATTTATATAGTGATGTAATGATTTTTTTTTTTCTGCTTTATTTCCTATTCCTTTGCTAAATGTTCCTAAAGTTTGATTTTCTCTTGGACTGCTATTGAGTATTAAGCCAATAGTTTTTATAGGACTTCGATAGTTTTCCTTCCCAGACATTGCTCTTGAGTAGTAACATTCATATTTGAGCCCATTCGATACATGCAGTTAGGACTGTTTTTTTTTTCCTCACACACATAACTTCATATTTACCTATAGTGAGTTCAGTCTGATATTTTATTGCTCAATTTTTCAGTCTTGTAAGGTCTTGCATTCACTCAGAGTTTAAATTTGTCCCAAGTATTTCAATACCTTCTGCAGACTTTTTCACTTCATTGTTCATCCACTTTTCAGGTCATTTATCGGTTTATTGAGAAGCACGGTGCTTAGCAGAGGTTTCTGTGAAACTCTGCTTGTGAACTCTGTTTGTCTCCATTCGTTTTCCATTCCACTGTCTGTTTATTGCTACTGTTTCCAGCCTTTTACTCAATTATTTGTCCATTCAAGGACCTTTTTCCTTATCCCGTGGCTATTTAGATTCCTTTAGCTTTTGGCATTGGGTCTTGTCAAAGCATTTTGTGATCTATTTGGAAAACTCTAATAGCATGGCTTTTCAAAAGCAATGGAGGCTCTTCCTTTAAAAATTGATACTTTTTTAGGGTGTTGCCTCATTCTGCTACAGTTTCTACTAATTTTCCTGGCATAAACATCAGGTGGAAAGGTCCCCCAGAACCTTTCTTTAAAAACTGGTATCCTAAGAACTAAAGAAGTTTCAAATGAAAGGTCACGCACACCACAATCAGCAATTTGGCTATTTCACCTATTTTTTTATATTTTGGCTTCTCACATGTTGCCTGGGTATACAATGCCTAGACTTTGTGGTCTATCAGTTTGTTTCATTAGTCTTTCATAGTCTTTCCTACTATCCCATTGATTTCAGACAGATCCTTTGCTAAATCCTCCAGCAGAATTTCCACTTGCCCTGATTTGCCACAATAATTTCCAATTTCTAGCTAAACACTTCCCTTGTAAATGCTATGTTTTCCTTCACTTTGTATTAGAAAGAGAAACAGCATATACCAAAGAGCATGTTGGGTCATTGCAGTGTCTTAAATCCTGATTTATAGACGTAATGAGGAACTCAGACATCCATGGTGGGATTTCTGCAGTTAATCATTGGTGGTCTGGGTTTGCTACCACTAAAGCCTTGGGGGTAGACTTTTTAATGGACTTTAAATCAGTCACATTAAAAATTTTAATCATGATTCACATTAATGTTCAGGCTTAATATTGGCATTACTATGCAAGGCTCTTTTGGTCTGCATCCTGCAGGAGTTCTGGCATCATCATATTCCCTATCAGATATACCTTCTAAGAGTCTACACACACCAAATAGGAGGCCCAGCAGAGCTAAATGAAATTTTTTTCCCTTCCTGTCCAATTTGTTCAGATTTTTAGGTGTAATAGTAGAATAATTGTAAAGGAGGTATTTTTGAAACGTGTTCACAGGGAATGATACGAAGAGAAAAAACTAAATTGGCTCTCTTAGAATTCAGTTCTTTGAAAGCTTTTTGAAATAGTTGTATTTCTTAAATCATGTAGGAAATCTGCAATAGACTCAGTGTAGCATGGATAATGTTAATGTGATATTAAATTCAAGTTGCTCTGTATGTAGTTACTGACATGATGTATTTCAGTTTTTTGGTGTACTGACAGTTTATCTTTCCAGTAGATACAGTAGATTGCATTTTCAAGGAAAGATGTAATGAGCCTTATAACTTGGCAGAGAATTCCTGAGACTATTGAAATGGAAAAGAAATGGAAATAAAACTTGGCTGTGTGAGATATTCATTTTGACTGTCTCTATTTAAGAAAACCCAACATCAATGAACTCATTAAATCTGATGTTAAAATTTACATCATTAGATTTCAAAGTCAGCAAGCAGACATAATTATTTAATGATGGAGTTTCTCTGGGTTTTGGGGGCTATTTTGGAGAAAGAAATGAATTGTTTACTTGACAGACAGGTGGCTGTATAGTGCTTATGGCTGATTTTAACAACATGTGACAGTAAGAAAAATTAGAGCTTATTACCATTCACTCAACCCAGTGTCTGCACCACTGATCAATGCTTGGACTACTGTATGGCTTAAAATGCTTAACGAATCTTTGTTTGACAGGAACCAACTGCTGTTGGAGGAAAACGTGGATGGTCTGATAGCTGGCAGAGTGAATGTGACCTGCACTTTATAAACAAGGAAAATGTGAATAACTGGGGAGCAGAATGAGTGAGAGAAGTCTTTCAAGGCTTGCGGTGATTGATGAACTATATTATGGTTGGCATACACATTCTATGTTTTGCATAAAAGCGTTAGCATCTGATTGAGCAGAAAACCAGGGGAAAGCGAGATTGCCGATGTGATTAGTGGAAGGTAATCAGCCATCTGTTAGGCATAATGCACTTACTAAAGATGAAGATAGAAAGCATATGTGTGCATGTGCTTACACAGGATCTCTCACCTTTTATACAAGTATCCATGAAAATATAGGACTGTATATAAAGAACGAATACAAAGCAAAAATATACTCTCAATTCATCTATTTTTTTTCTCCCACCAGAAAGAGTACAAGCTTGTAGTTGTAGTACAAGCTACATAACATATGTGTAGTTCATAAATGTGTCCTTTCAGCAGACTGAAACAATAGCTTCAGAAGTGACAGGAACAAATAATTGAGGTGTATTTTTTAAAAATAATGGCATCATAACTCTCTCACTCTGATTGTGATGATGAAAATAAGGCTGTGCCCTGAAAATATTGAGACATGAACTTTTTATTGATCAGGACATTTGAAAATATATTTTCAGCTGTTCATTTGCAAATTTAAAATCTATTTATACAGCTGTTTATACAATCTATTTATAAATCTGTTTATACAGCTATTCCAGGTACAGAAAGGATTTGGTTTAGAAGAAAGCTAGAGTCTGATGTAGAATTGCTTGCCCAGCTAAAACTGTCAGTGATGCTACCAGGATTTTGTGTTGTAGAAAACTATTGAGCTTAGCTTTTCATGTTTATAAAGAACTTTAGCGGTGATAGAGGTCCTGCTTAGCAGGAAATGAATCACTTCTTTACCTCTTTTCAAAAATTATTTTTGCATAGTAGTGTGTAAAGAGCAACTCTACAAAATGTATTCAGTTTTAATATGTGTTCTAACACTTCTTATAGTGGTTTACAATTCACTATCTGTACATCTCACAAAATCTGGAAAAAACAAAATACTCCAGAAATATAAAAAACTCTAAGGCCAGCCAGCATTTAAAATCAGTCACTTAAAATGTCAAACACCACAATATATGACCCCAAAGTATTGTTTAACTTGATCATCCATTCAAATCTTTTTTTTAGCAAATGTTTTAATCCACTAGATGACAGCTTGGTATATGGAATATTTTTCTTAAAGACACTTTTTCAAATTTCAAATTAAAATTGGTTTTGCTGAAATTTATCATGTTACTGATGGTACATTATGCAAATACTGGAACTGCTGAAGAACAACTTCCATGCCCCATCTTGATGTTTCCACCTTCCACATTTCAGTATAAAAGTAATATCCTAAATTTTGGAGGGGAAAGGGTATAGCTAGAGGACAATAGATGCAAGCATCTATACGAGAATGGAGTGGAGAGCAGCTTATTTAGTCATCGTCAGTAGCTGGTGTCTTAACAAAACTTTATGAATGCAGACGTCTGCAAGGCTGCTGACCTCGTTACAAATATGGAAGTCTAACTTGCACGCGGTCAGTAACCCAAAAAGCAGAACCTACTTCTGATCAAAAGTATTTTGGCAAGTTTTATAACTCCTAAATTGCTTAAAGTAGATATGTCTATGAGGTTTGCTGTTGTTGCCGGGCCTTGTTGTTCGCTATTTAGTATTTCAACATTAGAACTTTGTAAAAAGACCTCTGTGGCAGGGATTTTCCTATATTTCCTTTCATATCCGATGCATGAAGGTGACTGAAGCTTGCACTCTCATTGCCTTGCCAGCGCGTTTCATAGGTCAGTGCCGGCGTGACAGGGGAATTATGTTGCTTTGCCACAGTTGTGGAGGAGCTGGGGGAGGGATAGCGGGGTGGAGCTTACTGTTTCTCCAGTGATTTTAGGAGCACTCCTGTGAACGCGACGCTTTAGTGCCAGTTTTCTCGGAGAGCGCGGGAGAACCTTTCAGTTTTCCTTTCTCGCAGCGTAGTTGGATGATGATGCCTTTTTATTCTGCCAAGAAACAATTTAATGAATCCATGTCCTAGTGTTCGGACTCAGACATTTCTAGCTGCAACACTTTCTCCTTTCAAGCATTTGTGGGCTTTTTAAAGCTTTCCCAGACCTTGCTAATTAGTATCCACAGTGTGTTTTATTACCTTTGTAGGGTTTTTTTTTTTTTAAGAATGTGAAAAGAATGATCTATTTTAAAGTTTCTCCGCATATTCTTACTTGAAGTGTTGCAACTTGTTGTGATCTGGCAGAAAGAAAAGGATTCAAAGGACTTGACTTTAAGAGCAACTAGGATTAAGGAGGCATTAGCTGTAATGCTGGAGAGCCAGTATATAGAGTCAAGCACATCATAACAGAAAACAGGTCAGCAGGTTCCTAATGGTTGCTAATTGCAAACTCAGTGTATCAAAGCTAGAGCTATGCTCTGCATGCAGCATGGACTAGCTTTTGTTTGCTTCTGCAGGAGCATGTTTTAATTTCTATTTGCTAATTGCTTTAATGTCCTTACTAGAGCTGAGTCATGTTGAAAAACTCTTGCCGAGTGCCAGTTCTTTTGTGGAAAAACTACTGAGCGAGTGCTGCACTTCCTGTGTTTCTGTATCGTTTAGTGATTCAGTACCAACTCTTTTGCTGGTAGGCATGTTTAATTTGTTAATGATAAACACGCAGAAATAAGGACCACATGCACTTCCCTAAATTTTCATTTTCAGGAGAAAATAATGTAAAGAATACGCTTGAAGTAACAAGATGGTTTTGGCAGTTCGAACAGTTGATTTATATGCTTTAAAACTGGGGCTATGAGCAGCAGTGTCTAAGACAAAAATGTTTTCAAATTGAGTGATTTGTCTAACAATGTATTTTGAGTATGTGTGGCAACAGAGTTTAAGTTGAAAAACAAGCAGTGAGAAGAGATGGACTTGAAAACTACTCAGCATCCCGAAAAGTGAATTTTATACAGTCTTGCTGCAGAGCTTTTTATATAACACCCTTTAGTTCTGAAGTCTTCAAGAATCTAACTAAAAGAGTTGGAAATTGTACCGCAGGCACTGAGATGATTGGAATCTTCTTTTATTCCCTTTCCTTGATTGCACTGATAGAAAATTTTGTTCTGAAGTACCAAATTAATATTTACTAGCTTAATATCAGTTCTAAATATTGCTTTGTGGGGGTGATCAATATGCAAAAGATAATTTACTAAGCAGTGGCAGGATAGGAAATAAAATCAAATTAACAAATGTAATATTTTTGTCCTTCCCGGCTATAAGTAGACTGGTGTTTGGATACTTCTTTGGTACTCTCGTTGCCTGCAGCAGTAGTCTCTAGATGCTGAGACTCCACTTGAAATATTTAGAAATATAACTCAGTAGTCACAGTGTAGTGGATTTAATAGTGAAGACATTGGTTTCTTTTCTGCAATCCTATAGCTATTATGCAAAAAACTAAAATGCAGTCTTTATAGAAAAGAGAGTCAAACTGTAAAAATCTGGAATGTTGCCCAAATTAATAGCCACATAACTGAGTTATTTGCAGTTGTAGCACTATGGAAAAGGAATACAAGCAAAAGTTATTAAAATGTAGTTGAAATATTTCTAATATGGACTGGTTAAAACAAAGAAAAAACAGCTTTAAAAGGACCTAATCTTCCTAATTCTCTTAACTGTAGACTTACTGAATATAGCTTAGGGTTGCAAAGTATTGAAGAAACAAGTAAGTGCTGGTATAAGGTTTAGTGAAGTTGTATGTCAAAGGCATGTGTCAAATTTGAGTCTCTCCAAAATTAGGTAAAAAATACATCTCCTACGGAATGAAAGTTTTCATGATGCTTTAGGTGCTTATCTCCAAACCAGGTGCATGCTGTTAAGTAGAGTATTTTTTTTCTTGGGCATAGGGTTTACAGCAGCCTTCTGTATTACATACAGCTAAAGTGTACAAAGAGGTACAAAGTAAAATTTTTTACTTATTTACTTTTTCCAGTGAACCTTGTAAATGTATACTGATGACACAACTTTTGGACTTTAATAAAACCACTTTTGTAAAATGATGTTTTAATTTTAGGTACATATTTTGACATTTGGAATTCTTACCTAATAAATTTTGAGTTGTTGCTTATTGCGACGGTTCTGAATCTAACAAAACTACCAGAATTTAAAGTTCAAAACTTAAATCTGCCTACAATAGATCAACCAAGTGTCCTCAATAGTTGCTTCAAATTTGCTGTACGTGATCAGTAGTCAACTGGACAGTTGGGAAATTTGAATAAAAATGTAGATATTTTGTGTTTAGTCATAAATTTCAGGCCAAGGAATATGTTCTAATATGTGCTAGTTTACAAATACCAGTCCTATATTAACTCGTGGAGTTCAGTAAAATTCTGCTAGCTTTGTCAGTACTCAGTTTATTTATGTTGCATTTGTAGAAAATCAGAACATATTTTTCATCAGTGAAAACTGCCGTTTCCAAGGTGATTGTCTACAATAAGAGAAATGCAGTATTTGTTATTTTTCTCAAACAAAGAACTTACTTGTTCAAATCAACAAAGTTAATTTGAAAAATCTATTTATTCTTGAACTTCTAGTGTAGATTTGCAGGGTGAAGGATTTATTTAGAAGTACGATACCTCTCAGACATTGCCATTTACTCCTTGTCTTCTGAACATTTTTGTTGCAAAATTTGGTCTCATAACAGCAATCTCTGTTCTTTTTATCTTTGCAGCTATTTTGGAAAGAATTATGGTTTAGGCTTTCCCATGTTAGCCATGGATGTAGCACTTTCTCCCATGAGAACACAAGACCTGGATCCCATGCCGTCTGATGCATCTCCCATGCTTATAAACATGACTCCTACAGTGGAACGAGATGGAGAAGAGGATGTCATGAAGGAGCTTGATTCTGGCCAGCAGTATGAAAAGCCTCCTCCTCTACACACTGGGGCCGATTGGAAGATTGTTCTCCACTTGCCAGAAATTGAGACCTGGCTTCGGATGACATCTGAAAGAGTCAGAGATCTGACCTATTCTGTCCAGCAGGACTCGGATAGCAAGCATGTGGATGTGCATCTAGTACAGCTGAAGGTAGGGTGAATTTTATATTGCAGACTTTTCAGTCAAGGTTGTTCACTCAACTCTGCTACTGGTAAAGTAAAGAAAAAGGATTTTCATAACTGTTGTAACATGTCTGACAGCCTGTGTTAAAAAGTGAATAAATCCTTTTCAGGGAGATGATAGAAATTGTATCATTCTCAGATTTTTGCAACATTATTTACTCATCACTGAATTCAACAGTCATAACCATATTAATCAACATGTTCACACTCCAAGAGCAGCTAATACAACACTAACAGTAAGCTGACCAGACATCCCAGAAGTGTCCAGAAATATTCCCATTGATGTCAATAGGCTTCAGTACCTGAAAATCCCAAATTTGTGTCCCAATAAGCATGGCTACTCATTTGAAAACTAAGCAAGTTTCAGAGGCAAAAGGATAGAAAAGGTGGTCTAATGTCTGGCCTTCCAGTCGTGTAAAGGTTACATTGAAGATTGAACTCAGGTGGGCCTACATACAAAATGGTAAATGTGTAGAATTCTTTTTTTCAGATCTGAATCTTGGTAAGAAATATGAAGTGATAAGATTTGAACAGTCACAGCCAGTAAATCAACCTTTTTTTTTTTTTTTTTTTTTTTTTTTTAGCAAGAAAATGCATTAACAAGACTGGACTTTGTCCCCCAAAAATCTGTGTTTTGTGTAAACTGAAAAAGCAACAATCTCCCTTCCCCCAACCTGACACAAGTATCTTTAAACAATTATCTCTGTCCTTGGTCCCAGATTTAAATTTTGGTGTTGAATCTTTAAAGATATTAAGGAAATTCAAGGTGAAATGCAAATAAATAGTGTCTGGGACTGTTTGTGTATGTTCATTTGCATGGCTTGGTTTGCTGCAGCAGATGAAGCATGCTTTTGAAGGCAGCAAACCACCTCCAAAAATAGCAGGCAAATGTTATTCTTCAGACTGAGCTGTCTTCAGAGTTGCATTCTGAGGCCTGTTTATGTGAACATAGTCTTCCTTCATACTCAGCGCGATGGTATTTTATTTGTGTTTATTTTAGGACTGGAGCTGTAGGCTGTCTTAAAATACAACTCTGTGTACTAGTGCTAACCATAGAGCAATTGTACTGTGATCAGTCCTAACCAAATAGAGAGCTGATCTTGAATTTTTTATGGTTCCGCCATTTTTCTGAAAAATTTGGGGCAGACATTGCCAACTTTTGATGAAAGAAGGGACTATGTCCACAATGTGCAGTAGGTTTTTAGCAAATACACCTAAAAGGTATTTCTGCAAGCAGACATAACAAATCTTGCTGGACTAGGTGCCAGTTCTGATCTGGAATTGCTTATGGCTATATATTAGTGCAGAGCTGAAACTAAAGAGCTGTGGAGCTTGTGGATGGTATTTGCACACAGCTTTGGGCTGGCTTAGAACACAAGCAGAACTGATTTGGGCCTGCTTACAGAATGAGAATATTCTGTACATATAACTTACCCTCACCCATCCACTGAAACATTTTATTTCCAAACAGAGGTCAGTGAAAGAATAGCATTCCTCATGGTTTTCTCCTTTTTAGAGTTTATTTGTGAAGTTGCAAGAGTCAGTGGTAGTTCATAAAATATTGTTCTAATGGTTTTTTCTATGTAAGCAATTGCCGTAGCACCTAGGCAATTTGGGACTAGGAAGAGACCTGGTTAATGCAACCGTAAAAAAGGACAAAAGAATAACATGAAGGAATCTCAATTATCTGCAATTATCTGGCCTGTCAGCCTGGGGGGTCCTGTCATTGAGACTGTCAAACATTCTATGGACAGACCCTGGACTCACAGGGAAGTGTTTTTCTTCTGTGTGTTTATACACATGTGTACCTGTGTGTGTGCATGATAATGACTTGTATTGAAAGATATTTTTAAAATATTTGATATATTTTTAAATTTTTCACAAAGTAACATAAAAAGAAAAAGCTTTCAAAAAGATCTGTAGTAGTAGTAAAAAACGCAGCAAAGTCTTAACAAATACATTAGGAATACAGAACTTCTGTAACCTGCTTACCTTTAAGCATGTATATAGACAAAAAAGTAATAAGAATGCAAAAGCAAGTGTTGTGGAAATGCTTTTATTCAGACTTTAGATATATTTTAAATTGTTTATCCTTGTATCCTCTTGCATTATATAACTTAATGAAAATCAGCTAAGCAAAAAAACCCCACCCATAACCTCATACAGATCTCCTTTTATTTTTTTATTTGTTCTGTGCTCTGATAAATCTGCTTGAGGGGCTCCTTCCAGCTGATCTGGTCCTTCTGGAATTGTTGGGCCCAGGCTTGACACAGGGCTCAATCTGAAGCTTCACCATTGCCAGAAGACTGGAAAAAGTATTTCACGTGTCTTTCAAACAATACATAGCAGTTTAGTATTTTCTTTTTTTCACAACAGCAGGAGATGGTATCTTCAGTTTATGATTCACCTCTCTCTTAGCCATTTTATCTGTGAAATTTTACGTGTAGAATTTTGCTTTTGTCCATTATTGAGGTTTTTTTTTTTTAGTCTCCCATTTCTCAAGTGTGTCCATGACTTTCATTTCCAAATATGTCTTCTGGTATGTTTGAAGTATCTCCCCCAAGCATGCATATCGTTGTCATCTGCAAATTTAAGAAGCCTTCTCTCTACTCCTTTGTCCAAATCATAAAGACAAAAATGAATAATACAGACTCAGGATAAAAGCCTATAACATAATAGTTGCTGAATATAATTTTTAAACTGCAAATGTAGCAGTAAGGCAAACAATTTTTCATTTTCTCATAGTTTGTTTTCTTCAGCCAGGAGAGGTCCAATTCCATTTTCAGGCAGCTTTCTATTCATTTTGTATGCTTAAAGTTGATTTCCTTCCTCTGGCTCTCAGTTGGCTCATGGTGATAGGGCTGGTTTGAGGAACTAGGCCATAACAGACTTTTTATGTTATTCCTTGGAAAAATTGCTCAACAAACAGATCATCTCTCTCTCTTGTGAATATTTTCTCCGTATTCCTGTTGCAGATCTGTGTGCATTTGCTCTTTCTGTAATCAAGAGCGTTGTTTCTTTTTTGTGGCTTGTTCCCTGGGGATTGTGGTGTTTGCTGCAGTCTCTTGTCATGCAACATGACTTAGGGCTTTACTAGCCACCACTGATCCTTTGAAAATACTTGTTTCTCTCACTTTTGCAGTGCCCTTTCTCAGAACTAGCTACGCAGCGTGAGTGGGAGGCTTGTCTTATGTCGTCCCTTGGGAAATTTCCTGGAAAGCTCAGCTTCACATGAGTGCTTCAGTAAGCTAGATGCATGAATCATAACTCTCCAGGATCTGGAATGCCTTATACTAGTAATTTATCTGGTCATCACTCTTAACTCAAGCTGTGCTAAGATACATTTACATCTCTCTGACACGTTCACTGTAGCTGTTACCAATTCCAAATATTTGTAAAAGAGATGAAAAGAAAATATGTTTTTACTACAAGCAAAACTAAAAATGTGCTCTCTGTCCTTGTGTTAACGTGCTGAGATGCTTTCATGATCCATTTAGCTTTTTTAGTCTGAATAAAATACACTTGCTTTTACAGCAAATTCTTTCTTGGAATCCTCCTGAGGTCCATCTTGGATTCAACTCCCATTCTTCTGCTGTACTTTATGTCCCTTAATTCTCTCAGGGAAGGGTCTAGTGTTTCAATTCATTGATTACTGCTTTCTGTCTTTTTGAACAAACTGTCATTTTGGATGATCTAGTATAATCTTCTGTATTTTAGATGTCTGTTAACTTCTAACTTATTGTGGAGTAAAGCACGTCACCACCGCTTTTTGACTTAAATGTACGAATCATATGCTGTATATTGACATAGAAACAAACACATTTGATACTATGATAATGTCTTTAGATCTTTGCAGACCACTGATCTTTTCTCTCTTTCCAAGTAGAGAGATTTCAGTTGTCTTTTTCCAGGATACCTGGGTCAGCCTCAAACATCTTTTGACTGGATCTTTCATCTTTCCTTCTGACCCCTACAACAAGTTTTTCATGAACTTTGGATAGAGGTCAAATATCATGTAACCATTATCCTTTTGCTATCTCTGTTTCCACTTTTTGGGGGCCAAAGAATTTTTAGTTGCTTTTCTCCTTGTATTTAAATCCTGAGTAAGAGAAGAGTGTAAGGAATTATCAAAGCAAGATATTAAAAGGTACTGGTTTCGAATATACCTGCAGTTAGATACAGGTTATTCCTTTGTTCATTCCATTACAAGCATTTTGAAGAAATGTACTGTAGGTGTCTTTCTCTCTCATCCCCTCCCCTCGAATTCAGTAGGCTTTTATTGAATAAATAATACTAAATATTGCTGGTTTTATTGAATAAATACTGAAGGCTGGACCAAATTACTTTTCTGAGTACTTTTCAACTTTTTTTTCCTATATCAGTTCCTTTCAAGAGCAAAAATCAATCTTTTTTTCCCAGATGTTAAAATAAGTCACTCAAAATATGGCTGTGGCTGGAAGATACCTTCAGTAAGTTCAATTTCTTGTCATTTGGAATTCAGAACTGTCTTTATCATAATCTGTAAAAGGACTTATTCAATGCTAGCAGCATTGCTGAAGTACCTCATCTACCACATGTCTTTCTGTAACATTAGAAACAGGACTATTCTTTCTTCTCACCTTTGGTTCGATGACTCTCAATGGCTCTATTATTCTGAGGCTTGTGACAACATACCTTGCTTCTGCAGCTGTACAGCTTTTCAGCTGTGCTATCTAAACTACCTTTAACTATATGCACAGATGAAATTTTCCTAGTCTGAATCTCTAGACTGTACAGACAACTGTGTATCACAAGAGAACTTGGAGAAGAATTAAGCCTCATCATATTACCATAACATAATTGATATTTCACAAATGATCACAGAAAATGTTAGTGACAGTCTTTACAGAAGGATGTATAGATGAAGCTCCTAATAGAATTCCTGCGTGGACTGCTTTATCTTGACAGAAGTTTGCCACAAGAGATAACCATTATACTCAACAGGTGAAAATAAAACCTTAGTTGGAGAGGTTGACTGTACCTTTGTTCAGTTGTTTTGCTTGCAGGCAGGAGATGATCCTGGTACTGCAAGTGAAGGGTTGCTATGCAAACTTATGAGAGTCGTTATTCAAAAGGAGGTGAGGGAAATAATGACTCTTAAATTCACAGAGATATTTCTGAGAAGACTTCTGGGTGTGTTTAACAGTTATGCTTCACGAAGCAGATTTCTCTGACAAATAGTGTTATACCTTCCATGTGTGGGTGTTAGTATGAGTGTCTCTAAAGGTAGACATTTGATTATAAACTATGACCTATAGCTCAATGGAGACAACTTAAAGACATATTATTGTATTTAGGTCTGAGGATCAACAAGTTGTTGCACATAAATTTGTGGAAGTGTTGTTATTTGTGGAGAGTCTCAGGTCTAGCAAATAGGTTGAGAGCCAGTAATATGGTAATTATTTGATTTTGGCACTATTAACAATCCCATACTAAAAAGTCACCTTAAGTTGCATATGAAATAAAATTAGTTTAAACACAATTGAAATCCAATTCAGTTAACAAAATGAACATTTAAGGGTTACCTGTGCAATAAGATATCTCTACTCTGAAATGTGATTTTCAGTTCTTGAGAACTATTTTAGATTGTCTGTAGCTAGAGGACAGAATGCTCACACCAAAAACTCTTAAAATGAAAGTGGACTATAACTACAGGGACACTGTAACTTCTTCCATACTGAACTAGTTAACATGTCCTAAGTGTGTAGGGCTGTGCATCTTAAAGGGACTCTCTTAAACTAATGACACTTGATAAATTTCAGTCTCCTTGATCTTGTTAACACTGTAAACTTCTCTGAGAAAATGAATCTGAACAGTTTAAAGTTTGAAAGAACTCAAATATTTCAGTTGAATGCTAAGGGGGAGGGGAAATATTCTGCATGCTATCAACAAGCATAAGTAAAACCAAATTTACTGGAGAATTTTTTAAAGAGCATTTTCTTGAAATAGTTGAGGTTTTGGTGTACACTGCAGATTTGAAGCAATTAAAAATTATTCAGAATCTTCAAACTCTTTATTAACTTCAAATGTAAAAAAGAAAATGCTAGCTGCAGCTGTATTGCAGACTCACAGCTCTGAGTACCAGGATTCCTTTACGGCAAATTTGGTAAGAAAACTTTAGATCTTGGTTCTCTATGTAACATGGGATATTTCTGTGTTAGATCAACTATTTCAAGGGAAATATATACAAAACTGCTTTGCCCTTATCCTTTTTTTTTTCTTTTTTTTTTTTTTCCCCCAAATCCAACCCAAAATCTCATCTAATGACAGGTGATATGTTTGTGAAGCACTTGAACACCAAACAAACAGTAATTTGACTATAAACATATCATGTATTACACTGCTTTTTATGCATAGTGATTCCAAAGATTTGACAGTCTTTGTAGATTACAATCTAAGTAACTGCAGATGTGACTTTTTTTGGTTGTTGTTTCTTAGCCAGATGGCTTAATACAACAGAGGCAGAAATATGCTACCTGACTGGTTGCAAATCAAAACCAAGTTTGCTTATGGAAGTGTGGTGAAAGACTAGATAATAAATACATTTATCTATATGGAACATTGCCAGTGTAATATATTTATAAACACGTAAAATATGTATATATTACACTGGCATTGGTGAAATGCTTTTTTTGAAGGGGAAGGGTTAGGGTTAAGAGCACATTCTAGCTAAGCCTCTGATCAAATGGTGAATTTATTGCGTGCTCATCCCAACAACCTCAGTGGGACAACTTTATATGCCTAAATTCACCTAACATTTAACAAATGGGTAATAGGATTTATTTGAATAAAACCAGATTTGTTGTGGATATTTTTTTTTAAACTGTTTGTAGAATCTATCATATTTCTTACGTTCAAGTTATTTTTCAGACTAAATATATTATGCACTCCAAAAATGTCAGGCACTCATAAGTAAGTCTACAGGAGTAGATGTTATATAATAATATATATCTATAATACTATAATGATAGCTTGATACATCTATATATTGGCAGAACATAGCTGCTACATGCATTAGTTCTGTGCTTTGTAAACACAAGATTTCATACACAATTTAAAGGAAGCAATTGGTTGGTTAAGAAGTTGTATTCTTATTTAGTTTGCCTCTGAACAGCTTGGTGGAATCATAGCATTTGGTAGGGCAGTAGGGTGTAAATGCTGGTAAATACAGATTAACTGTTCTGACGTTGGGTTTTGCAGCGGTTACCCTTTACTTACAGTCCAGGCTTGAACATCAAACAGGTGGATTTATTAGCTTTTCTTATTTTCTGAGTAGCTGAGTGTGCCTACATTTTTTTTAATTTTAAATTTTCCTCCTTAGAAAAAAGTCAGAATGGAAAACATGGAGTACCAAAAATAAATCTGTATTCCTCAGACTCTGTTTGGTCAATCACATTGTTTAGAAGCCTTCCAACTTGTATGGTATTTCTACAGTCTTGCTCAGATTGATATTTTTAAGGAAAAAGATGTGACTTGTTTACGACATCTTAACATGCTATACTACAACACCATGCCTATAAAAGTCATCTTGGTTTTGTAGCTTTTAGGCTAAATTCTCTTCTGCCTGAGGGGAGCAAAGCTACTTTTTCCCCATCCCTCAAAAATTGTCCTAATCTCTTGGCTATATGTTATGAAACATAAACAGAGGCTAATGCTCTATTCTATATAGAGTGCAGTCCTGGAGTTGTTAGGCATGCTGTTCACTCACCTACTGGGTCAGTGCCTTCAAGGATGAAAATGATGATCAAGTAAATGTCAATTTTCTAGGTACTAATTAGGTTTGGAAATTAGGTGCAAAGTTGCTCAGACTTGCCAGGACTGGTGGCAGTCTGAGCTCAGAAATGCAAAACTTTAGGCAGCTGGATACTTTTAATTGAATGAGCAACAGAGGTGTACCTGTGGTATTTAGATATCTACGAGCTCAATGGCAACTGAGCAAGAAGATTCAGGACTGCATTGTTGCCTGCCTTCTGTCCTAATGTTTATTCTGCTCTGGTCATTGAAGTCTGTTAAGAACGCATTTCTGAAGGCCCAATCTCAAGTACCTAATGGAAAAAACCCCCACTGTTCTGATTGCTTATAACATTTCTCAATAAATACATGAATGCATTGGATTACTGCTAGTTATATATTATTGTTAGTGCTGAAATAATTTTTGGTGTTACAAATATTTTATACTAAGTGAGTAGCTGTTAAGCCTATGTAGGCACTTACATGTTTTTAACTTCAAGTACCTGAGTATTGCTAGTGACTATATTGGTTTATGAATATTCAAACACTGTTTTTCAACAGTAACCTTAGAAAAAACAATAAACACCAACATTCGTAATCTAATTGTAAATTATGACCTAGTGTAGCTGTAGATAATACTGCAATTTCAAAATGAAATTTTATACCTTTAATATTTAGCTAATGCACACTGAAAATTAATTTTTTTTAAAAAAAGCAAATAATAACAGGTTAACACAATACTTTTTAAAAATTAGGTGGATTTAAACTGTGCCATTCAGCCTAATAGAAAAAAACTTTCCCCCTCTCCTGCTGGTATGGTTCAGTCTGTGTAGATACAATGAAGTTAAACTGATTTTCTTTGTCCTCTTAGAATTTAGTAAACAAGTCTACTGATATAGTCCATATTTATGCAAACCCATTGTCCTCTAATTGTCTGCTTGGGTGCCACAGGAGATACAGTATGAACACAGAAAGAGCATACATACTTTACTGGAGATTCAGTTGCTTTCTAAAGAAAGCTGGTCATTATTTAAGGGATCAAATTAAGATGGAAGGCTGCTAGTTAGAATATAATAAGAGGATGAAAGAATTGGGAGCTAATAAAAAGAAGAAAAAATGGAGAAACAATAAGAAATTCCTATCTGTTGTGATATCATTTCTGAATAGAAAAGTGAGAACTACTTGGTTAGTCTGCTGTTATCTATGTATCAAGGGAATGAAAGTAGCTAAGAGCTGGAAAGGTCTTAACTGGTAACCCCAGTGATAATGAAGGATCTGGCTTGCATAATTTTTCAGGATAAATGAATAAATAATAAATGCTGCAGACAGTGTGCTGGACTTTTTAAGCTTGGACTTTCTTTCTGGAAGAGCAGGGAAAGGATACCAACAAAAATGATTGGAATTACTGCTCTTGTGACAAAGGGACTTGAATATTCCTTGGAGTGGTAGAAGACACCAGCGCTCATATCCTTTCTGGGCTTAGGCAAAAGAGATTTTTAAAAAAGAAAAAAAAAAAGGGAAAAAAAAGAAAAAAAGGTATGGATTACCTAATTGATTCATTTGGGGTCCATATGCAGGGCCTTTGGAAGGGAATTGTGATCAACGTGTGGAGCATCTAAGTCCTCCCTTAGTGCAAGGTACCATCTGAACAGCTCCTTAAATCAGCTGGAGTTTCTTCAAAGCAAACCAGTAAGGATACACCAAGCAAAAATACTGCAACCTGTGACATTCCCTCCAAGGGAGTGCTCTTCTGGTGAGGGTAGAGATGCATTCATTAGTTTCTGAGCAATGTATTTGGACATAGAAGAGTGATGTGTAATTCAGGGGGGTGTAGATACAAGAGCAGAGCAGCTTCTGTAATGCTGTGGAGGTCTTAAGGTTGTCCTAAAATAGATATTTGGATTATTCAGCAGTCAGGAGACTCAGGAGAAGAAAGGTGAACATTTGCCTGTGAAAAGGGAATTGGAGCTCTTAGATGAGGAAAAAAGTGGGTGTTTTACCAATCTCAGTTTCTTCATCTAGTTCTAAAAATAAAAACTCTGCAAAATCTCACTCTCATTTGGATATCTACACTTTTGAAACACATATTTATTCCAGAATTTCTGGTTTAGACCTCAGCAATACATGAAGGCGTGTAAGCGCACTTTTACCAAATATCATGATTATTTCTCCCTCGTCTCACTTCACATTGCTCCTACATTAAAATATGCTAATACAGGCTTTAGAAAATGAGCTAATGTACTTTACCAATGGTCTCTGGAGAAATATTAAAGTAAATACCAATTCCAGCACAGATGTTACCTATTCCAGTCTTCTCTAGTCTGTATCCTAATCTGACTCAAACACAAATGTTTACTGGATATAATGATGTAATGATATAAATACTTTTCAGTATGATGAAAAAATGTTGTATGTTAAGTCATCATGCGAATTCATTAACCAAAACATTTGCTGAGGGAATGTATTTTGTTGTTTAGCATAGGTATATGTAATAATAACACCTACTGATGTCCAGATTTGCTGGAAAAAACTAAATGAATACTATTTCAGTGGTGTGAGTAAGATTTAGTAATGCCAACTTTTTAAATTAAAGGTCATTGATACTATATCATTAGTTTTATTTGAAAGGAAGGATACCAATTGGAACTCTTATTATGGTAGCTGTGACTTGGTTGAAAGAATTTATTTTATAAATATATATGTATATGTGTAAATATATATGTGTGTGTATAAACAAAAGCATACACACAAAAAGCAGTGCCACATAAATCCTCCTAGTGATTTTTTTCTTGGGGATTTGTTTGAGTCTATATGTAGTTTAGAAGGTAAGATATTATTATGTTTTATAACAGTCATCTAGTTCTGATCTGCATTGTGAACTATTATGTTTACAGATGTTTTCTTGCTTTGCATATTTCAGTGGGCTTTGTGGACATATTTCTTCTTAGTCATTATACTGGCGGGTTTTGTTGCTTTTTCTATTTATAATTACATGTCACTTATAATAGATATCTAAAAACTGTAATATGGCATAAGGGAGCAGTCAAAGAACAGGCACAGAAAATTGCACAAAACGTAAGGATTTTTTTAGTTTGCTTCATTATTGTTAAAATTGCCTGATGGGCTTTTATTATGAGAGAGCTGACAGAAGAAATTTCAGGTTATAAGATGATTGCTGTGTGAATGCCAGAAATGCAAAACGAATATTTCAGCAACATAATACACTTCCATTTTAGTAAGAACAAGTTCCACAAGTTTGCGATTTTTAATGTCCTTGGATATTTGCCTCCTGAATTATATGAATTCTTCCTCAGAATGCAATCCCTTTCTGTATAGTTAACCATCAAAAAGCCTTCTGTGAATTGATGCAATTCCTTTGTAAATCAATTAATATCTCACAACTAACAAGCAAGTAAGCACAGCAAAAGGGTGTTGTGTATTTTCCTGTGGAGAACACAATGACATGTCTGTATAGCTATGTTTATACTTTTAATTGAAATGTTGCCCTATGCATAGTACCCATCCTGTGACTGAGGTGTGTGAGATGTCTGCCAGAGGATTGAGATGAAGTTCATGTGGCCTTGCCCGAGCCTGATCTGTCGTCTTGGGGCAGTCTGGGAACCGTGCTGGACCCTAAGCTTTTCTTAAGGATTGCTCTGGAGCTTGGCCTCATTGTTTGCATCTAACAAATATAGCTGGGTGGCAAGTCTGGGCAGGAGCCTAGGTCCAGGTTAATGTCTGACTGACATTGTAGGTGTAGCGATGTCATAATCTTCAGAAAAGCTTATAAATACACACTAGATTTTTTTTCTTGGATTGTCTTACACTTCCTTGAGATGTGTGTAAAGAAGTATTAGCAGTATTACATACATCCATCCAAAAGATTTGATCTGAAGATTTTAGCATGTTCCATGTAACTGTCTCTAATGACATTGTGCAGAATCAGAAACAAATGAACAAGTTTTCTCTTTGAACAGGAGCTGAACCATTTACAATGGACTGTGCAGAAAAGTGAGGAAAAGTAGAATTAATACCTACCAGATCCATCTGTTAAAGCTTTATGAATGCTCTCTCCTCTGTCTCCCTGTAAACGATTCCCTGGAGGAAGATAATAGCTTTTGTGCAGTCAGTTATGATTGTAGGCCTTGCATTTCAAAAGATGGAAAACTTCTTTTTTCAGAAATGTTTCCATTTCTTTTTGGAAAACGCATGTAATTTAGAAGTCATAAAGCAGCACTGCATTAGCATCATAACACTCCAAAATTCTGACCTACCTTTCATAAGTTTTCACAAAATATAAAATCTACTGAATCTAGTAATACATTGCAATTTCCCTTTCCCATTGAGCAGTGTATTTATGTTTCATAATCTGTATTAGCTGAGAAAATATATCTCATAAATTTCAGTGAACTCTATTGCTTTTATTCTCTTCAGTTGGCCCTGCAACCGTACCTGCCCTTAGCTGTGAAGTATACCTGCCCTATACTTCAAAAGGGACTTGAAAGAAGTTACAATATACAGTCTTATCTTTTGGTGCGGCCATTCATCTCTTTGTCTTCTGATGAGTACATTTACTTCTGATCACAAATTATACAGACATTCAAAAAGCAAGAAAGCAAGTAACGTTTCTGGAGAATAGGTTCTGTAGATTTAATCATAATTTATCTGGTAAGGTATAAGGAATAGATGATTTTATATGTGCATTTCCAATGTGATTGTGATCTGACATTCTGAAATATGTTCTTTTTAATAACTGAAGTATATATATAGGGGCATATATGTGCATAAATATATGTGTATGTGTGTATATCATGTCTGTAATATCATAAAAGAAATTCAGTGCCACTACTACCTCAGTACTTGTATATCCACTTATTCCTCATGCATTTCTGTGTTTTCTCCAAGATTCTTCTGAATTATCTGCCCTGAAATATTTGAGCTAGTATACTACAGTTCACTGTAGTATATAATTTAATTTGTGTATATGCATGTGTAAGATCTCTGTGTTTGCAGTTCACCTCATTCTTCATAGTTACTGAGGGCTACTCTATGTCTATGTGTCTATTTAGTACACTGACAGAATAAAAACTGCTGACATGACAGAATATTGCTATTGTCCTTTGGGAACAGAAATTATACTTAAGGAGCAATGTTATATTGTAAATGGTTCAAAGTATCTGTACTTTTGGGTACCGTACAGTATCCAAATGACCCTCAGAATAGTAGAAACAGAGTTGAAGTTTTAAAGCTATTAAGCTGTGTGGGATGAGCAAAATGGTTTATACACCACTCAGTCAGCTTGAATGAAAGGTATGGCTGGAATTTGTCCCTACATCCCAGCACTGTCCAGCAGCTAGAAGACAAAATTGTCAAATGGAAGTCTGCAAAATCATTAGCCAACTATGCTCTAAAATCATACAGCTGAAATACTAAACTGAATATTCTTATTTGCTCTTCAGCAGTTATTTTGAGGCTATATTTTCAAGAAGCAAGCAAGGCTAGAAACCTTTTAATTAAATCCAGGATTTTGAGGTAATAAATGAATTTCACAATCTGGACATTTAAGAATATTATCAGGTATCATGAGACTCATGATAAAACAAAAAGGAAGAGGGATATTTCCGAGGGCAATACAGTAGGATTAGTAGAGATGTGGTATCATTTAAGCTATCCTATGTTTTCTTTGCTGAGGTCATCTGGACTTCTTTCATACAGCATTTATAGGGACTTCCTGAAAGTTCAGATGCCTGCTTTAACTGTGAAGACAGGATAGTTTGTTACACATTTGTTTGTCCGTTATCAGGTACAGGGATTTCTTCTTTACCTATTTTTCACATGGGGCTAGCATCTTAACTTGAAATGGACAATTTTGATACATTGGATTCAGATAGCAAATGTTATGCAGTGCGTTACCTGTAAACGTGTGTAACCTCATATGGATTCTTGCATATGATGCACACAAATATAATCTTCTCTTCAAAGAGTATTTTAAGTACCCATTGTTTGGGCTAGCAGTTCAGTATGAGAGATTAAGGCAGAAGTAAATAGGAAAAGTATACATGGGAAGGGAGCCAGTCTCTTTTCTCCATAGGAAAATTGCATCTCTAGTTATGAATAGCATTGTTTTCTTTCAAAGAAACACAAATACTGACAATGCTGTATTTCTTTCAAACTTCAGGTATAAGTAGTATGCAATGCTGAAAACATGCTTTTTTACCACATTACGATTTAAATTATATGCTTTTGATTTTCAGCGGAGCTCTGCAAGAATAGCTTCCCTGACTCAAATCTGTTCCAGATTCTTTCTTGATCCTAATTATGAATGAAATACTTATGACATCTCTTTCTCAATGTCTACCCCTGTTTCCTCTTTCTATTTTTTTAATGCTAAGGAATAAATAAATACAGCATCAAACTAAGCATTTGAGTGGCAAAGACTTCATGGTGATCTCCACTGCAATTTAAACCACTGTTCTCAGTTTTGTAATTACAGTATTTGGGATTGATTTGTGAATTTTGCACCAGTTCTTAACTGTTAGCTGGATTGTCTTTGCTACTGTGCTGTGTTATATAGGAGATCTGAAAAAGACAGCAAATCAGAATGACAGAATAACAACCTGTAAGTTGTTACAGAGGTTGCTTGAAAAATTATCAAGGAAAAACCCACCTTATATAAGTATCTTACAAACCGCTGAAAAAGAGATTTTCCTCTATTGAAAAGAATACATGTGTCGGTGCGGACCAGCTCAGGAGTTTTATTTTGTTAGGTTGCAAATCAGTTGCTAGCTATCAGTTGCTAGCTTTATTTTCCAGCCTCTCTCCTCTGTGTTCTTTTCCTTTCTGCTCTTTTCAGGTTCTCTCTCTCACAATTTTTGTCAAAACTCCCATTCTGATTCTTGTCCTTTTTCATGTTCTTCTTCCTGTTTGTCCTTCACCAAAGCACATTGCCGAGTCATCTGCTACCATGCTGAATTGCTACTTCAAAAAGCCGTTCTTTCTTTCTTAACCTGGACCAATGCCACGTACTGTGGAGGGGGCAGGAGCCTGCCAGAGCACATGTTTAAGAAATACTGCATTAGAAATGAAGGAGGGAAGTAGAAGACAATGCCATTCTCTACACATGGGCCCTATTTCATTTTAGTGCCTTTTTTTTTTTTTAAGTCTGGCTTTGTGTAATTTCTATGACCATAGAAGAGTGAAGAGAAAGTTCAGTTTAAAATCTTTAATACCTTTTCTAGTATGCTCAAAACAATGAATGCATAGGTTCTTAGCGTGTAGGACTTGCTTCTGCTTTAAAGAGTTTCTAGTGTGGTCATGGTATGTCCCTGCTGCAAATTAGCTAGTCAACAGTTGGCTGTGTGTGTTCCCACATGGTCCTGCATTACTAGAATCTGATCTTGCTGACTTTAATGGAGGTTTTGTACTTAGTCTTGCATGCTCCCTTATTAAAGACCAAGATTCAGTTGTTATACTTGAATGGATACTGGTTTTGTTGCCTTGCTGTTTGAATAATCTGTCCTTGAATAAGAAATACAGCTATCAGCATTTATAGAAAGGAGGCAACTTAATTTTGGTAGTGAAAAATGGCAATTGAGAAGGAACTATAAATTAGACATCTACAAGAATTTCCAAGATTTGTCCATGAAACTGCAATTATTAAATAACTTCAGGTCTACTTTGAAGGCCTCACTTCATCAAACTGTTCCAGGCAAGCGGACTTTACTTTTTTGCAGAACCAGCTGCAACTGGGAAATTACCCAGTGCATGGAAGTCTGCTTAGCAGGGCCAAAATGAACAAAAATTTAAAAAGCTACACAAAGTCAAACCCTCTGCATTTAGTAATATACAGAAAGCTGGAAAACTAATGTACATCTAGGACATAGTTTTGCAAACGTGCATGATGGCAACTTTACACTCCTAGGAAGCCCTTGAACTGTATGGAACCACTCACATGTGGAGTTTAATAGCACATTTGAGTTACTTTTTAGCGTGCAAATAACACGTTTATAATGTTGTACCTTTTGGAGTTATTTTTATAAAGGATTAAAATGTCTTTATTGCATTGTACCCCTATTAGAGAAATTACTTTCACAAGGTACAAATTTTGTATCAGGTAGTATTGTAGGAAAATCTTTGTAATTTATCTTCTTGGTTCACTGAATAAGAAGATAAAGGAGATAGATTACAATTTTCAAAAATATTGGCTTTGTGTGTAATTAATTGCATTAATTATGTACATTAATTTTCTTTTTGTTTGTTATTTCTATTCGTACAGCATTTGTGAGAAAACCATGCTACATATAGTGTCCTAGAAAGCTAGAATTTCTCTAAGGAAAAAAAAAAAAAAGGAAAAAAAAAAAAAAGGAAAAAAAAAAGGAAAAAAAAAAAGGAAAAAAAAAAGAAAAAAAAAAAGGAAAAAAAAAGCCTAACATGAAAACCCAGAGCCTCTGTGCTATAGTCTTTAATAATAATGTTTAGTAACGTCAATATTAAAAAAAGCAATGAGACATTTCAGACACGGTTTGCTTTACCCCGGGCGGATTTCGGGTGCGATTGTGCTGCAGCACCACCTAGTGCTCCAGGGGCTGAAGGAATTTCCTAGCTGCTGCTGGTACTGGGGGGGGGGGACGGAAAAAAACCCTTTGGTATCACATGCACAGAGCTTTGGAGCATCAATAGTAATTTACAAGGCTTTTTTAATGTTTATCTGAAAAAAAAAATCGTTACTAATGTGTCAAATTTAGCATAATAAGACTTACAAAATAAAATGCTTGATCTGCAATGGTTGAGTTGAGCTGATATAGACCCCTGAAGGAAACGTGCGTACCTTTATGTATATCCTTATATTTATACTGGTACTCCCGTGAAACATTCAATTTCTACAGTGCTTTGGATGAGAAAAATAGCAGCCTGGCAATGCTGCTAATGGGAGACAGTGTTTAACTTCAGGGTGTCCCTGCAAAGCGAGACACCTATAACCGCAGAAGTTGGATACAAAATTACAGCTTCTCCGGTTCTGCATGGGTCACTGGATAAATAAGTGTTTTAGTTGTTTTCACCCACTATCTTAAAGCTGTTTACGCAGTGCAAGTTAGAGTGATCACACCCACTGTATACTTGATATAATACAGACCAGACAGACACAATGTGACTTGCACTGAAGTCCAAAATAAACTGGCAGAAAAATCAGGAGTAAGAACAAGTTCTTTCAGCTCCACCAATCCACGAGGCCACTGCTGTTATCATCCCCTCAACCTCTCGGGCAGTTCCTAAGGCAAGCTCGCTCTCTGTAATAGCATGGTGCTTTTACTGTTGAAACTTCACAATTTATTTTAATCAAAATGGGCTTTTCTATTGTGCAATAAACATTAGTACAAAACAAGTTTTCTGGAAGAGATGCAGACATCCATATAACAACATCCTGGATATGTGATGTATCCAGAATGATAGTTTGAGAAATGCCCTTATTTATTAAGTAGACTAAGGGATTTTGTTTACCTTCCTCTGAAAAGTTAATGACCACCTAAATATCTAACATCTAAATATGTTTCTAAATAGAAAAATGATAAACTCCTTTTATCCAAATGTACTTATGTTTTCCTTCACTGAGAAAAAACAAAAACAGAGAAAAGGATGTAAGAGAGGCTGAACTTGAAGCTCAAAAAGGGGCTGATTATATGAGCTGGCACGTATCCTCAAAGATATCTCTGCTCTGCCTTAAAAATCTCTGTGTGCTTTCCCTTCTTTTTTTTCTTCTATGAAGTCCTATAAGAATTATTCACACATAACACATACAGCTGTGCACATCAAACCCTAGTAAGAATCGATGTGAAATATGCAACAAAATACTGTCCTGATTTTGCATGTGGGATGAATAAGGAAGGGGCTGACAGTCCATTGAGGCAGTGATAAGACCAAGATTTTCGTATGCCGCATTTCCCCTAAGCTCTGTTTTCTTTCTGTTGCCTTGAAACAATATGTGCATTCATTTAACTATGGAATAAACCTGTTTGGTCTTTTGCACAGTTTCATTTTGCTGTGACTCAGATGGACTGAAAGAACAGCTGAATGACTTGATATTGAAAACTTAAAGGTCATGAATATTGGGTGTAACAGCTGTTTCCATTAAAAAAAAATGAATGATGTAATCCCATTGCCTAGAAATGTCTGGAATGTGACAATCAGTCACTTGGAATAGGAGAAGGAAAACCAGTTTTAACCAGCCTTTCATTTCCTAGGAAAGACCATGTTTAGAGTTTTGCATGATTAAATCCTTCAGGGCAAAAGCTAAAACTGTCATTTGTCTAGCTATTTATTCTCTATGAAATATTAGAAATGCAATTTAGAAAAAGAATTCCTCTGCAGTAGCCTTACTCAGCTTTTGGGTTTTCAGGCAGATGATGAAATGTTATAACAGAGAAGTCTGGCTCCACTTAGAGTGTTTCAATTACAAGATCTATCTCTGAATATGTCAACTCATACTTTGTAATGATAACGCATTGAGGATTTTTTAAATAGGTTGCTAAGCTTGAAAAGTGTGGGTGAAATCTGCAGCTTCATCTGGTTTTGGTGTACTTGTTTGCTAGAATAAATAGGAAGCCAACATGCCAACATGTGTGCACTCCAAGCAGTCCCATTTAATGCCTTATTTTCTGAAGGAAATAATTTGAAAATGTAGGGAGGAACAGATTAAACCTTCAGTCTCTGCTGTGTGCAAATGGAAGATATGCTGCGACAAAGGGATACATAATAGGTATGCAGTGAAAAAAATGATTTAGCTTCTCAGTGATTCTCAGTTTAAATGCCAGTAATGAAAATGCCAAAGGCAGTATTCACTGATGTTTTCTTTATCAATAGGAGAGGTTAATGTCTGTGCTACTTCTCTGGGCCTCACATAGGTGCATTTCTTCACGTTTTTTCTGAAGACATTAAATAAATGCAAATGCGTGCAGTAGGATCAGCACTTGGGACAGATTTGTTGTTAAACATAATTTTTAAATTAAATTATGGTGATACACATGCTGCAAAAACTGTCATGTTAGAATTTATCTGTTTTGCTTTCAGTCTATTTGCTGCTTCTAAGGTGTGTTTCCCTTTTTTGCTTATGATGACTTAGGGGGTGCTTAGGGAAATTTTAGGAGAAATGATGAAAATATCAGTTAATTTAAACTTCATTAAGTTTGAACATTCCCACTCTTGTATTTAGACTTGGTTATATTACCTGTAAGAGAATAAAACCATCCTTCTATTCTGATATATTCAACCCCCCAAATTGAATTTTATCTGAAAAGTTGCAGAACAACATCATATCAGGCATCCAACGCTTGTCTTCATACCCTCCTTGAAGTATTGTGCATGTCTTTGATGTACTCCATGCATAGCTACACTTGTGTGAATTAGTAAATATCAAGTAGAAGAGAGATCTGAATTTTGGTCTCTTGCATCCCACTTGAGAACCACAGAAACATAATGGGCTGTAAACCATTTTTTTTTCATCATGCTCATTCAGTCACTTATACAAACTGGATATCATGGAGAGAAAGCCTATTCTGCTTTTGAGAAACTTTTCCAGTTAAATTGTACACAAATTTCTTTGCAAAGTTTTGATTTAAATTAACAGATTTTTTTTTCCCAGTGATCTATTTAACTGGAAAGCTTGAAACTAGCTTAACTCATGTTATCCAGCTCTGTTTGCCAAACTCATAAAAGATCAGGTTCGTTGCAGATGAGGGCTGCATTCTTAGTCTATTGTATAAAAAAATGTGAGTTTGTAATATAAATTATGTAGGCTGTCTGGTTGGTAAAGGTAGCACAAGCGAAAAACCATAGGTATTAAACTCCAAATAAAAGTATATCATTGAAAAGAGTTACAGTGATGTTACAAGTTTGAAATGAGAAGCGTTTCATATCTTATTTCTGATGGTTTTTTGCTAAAACCCCCAAAACCTCATTATTAACAAATAATTACAAAAAACCCACCTAATAATTCTATTTAGAGTGTGTAAGTCAACCCACAAGTGATGAAACTGATCATGGGTGTCACTTCATTGAATGCTTGCATTTTACCTAACCCTTCTAAAAGTATTTGTATTTCAGGGAAAATATATGACTCATTCATTCTACCCGAGTTGTTTCCCTTACTGCCTTCTCTCTTTCACATCTCCAGAATAATTTGCCAAAAATGTACCCTGTTGTGCAGAGCTACTAGCAATAAAGGTCTTTCAAAACATTTATGATGAAAGCATCCAGCTCTGCTGAATTATCCTCCTACTATGTAGTGTTTCTTTATTTATTATTTCTTTATTAATATATAATATTAAAAAGTCAGTTCATGTATATTATTCTGCTTATATTTCCTTCACCATGGATTTATTCATGATCTTTATAGTTTTTCTGGTTAAGATGGTAGTCCATTTCCAACTCGTCAGTAGACTACATGCCTTTCTCACCCAACTTGACTCATCTGTAGCTCCCTCCTGCAACAGGGAGTGCAATCAGCAAGTAAAATACTAGCTAGTAATGAAAACAACATGCTCAGATGTGTTTCCTGGAGGTACCTGCTATTCAACAGGAAATGGATTTCCTGTTATTAGACAGGTATGAATCAAGTTGCAAAGAACTGAGCCACTGAATCCTCAGTTATACTCTCTCAGCATTTTATAAGTTAAGCCCCAAAAGAGAGGAAGCCCTTGCAGATTCATAGCATCTCAAGGTATCACGCCACTGTCGCACAGAAATTAAACAAAGGTTTTAATTAACCTTGGAAAATCTATTTCATATTGTACAAAGGATATAAACCTACTGTAGCCTATGTATCTACCTGTTTAAGTACTAGTACTTGATGAAAACTGATATTTTTCCTATGAAAGATATAATATTTCTGAACCAGAATTATTTGAAACTGGAACTGAAATAACTTGCAACTGAAATAATTTGAAATAATTTTGAGCTGTGATTTTTTAAACTTTGGCCAGAGAGCTTCATATAACATTGTTCTAAATGACTTGAGTAAAGCCAGGCAACGCAGTGTAGGATATAATCTTTGAGCACAGAGCGAGCACCTGTGGCCAAACCTGGAAATGCTGCTTCAGTCAAATTTTTCTCCCCTCTACTCTGAAGTCAGTAGTCCTAATCTGCTTTTTCACTAAGCAGTGAAACAAAACATTTGTCTTACTGGTATTTTTCCTGCCATTTTTGAATCAAATACTGTTACCTTCTTCTTATAAAATTGCTGCTTACTCCTACAGAAGTCGACCTATTTGTATGTTCAGGACTTGATCTAAAATGGAAAACACATCTATTTTAATGCACATTTTGTGATTACAAGGTTTTAAAAAAGAGGATGTCTGAGAGGGGAAAAAATCTTTTTTATTAACTTCCTTCTTAGAGTTTTTGATGGCTGAGGCTATCCTGTATTAGCAAGCCAATGCTTTCATGATGACTTCAAATAGTCAGGTTACGATATTTCATAAGAAATCTCTTATAAAGGTATTCTTCTGAAAAAAGGTAATTTTGTATCCATGACAGTAATGTTTCTGCCCTTACGCTCAGAGCTCAGAAGTGTGTATGCATTCAGGTACTGTACTATTTGTGGTGACTACAGTATCCTTCTGAATGTTGACCATCTCAAAGGTATATGAATGGTCAGTTCACTCAAAAACTCTAGCTCTTGATCTTGTGATATATTTGAAGACTCTGTCTAGTGCCTATATTGTATTTTAAATTTTGCTATTTGGGATACCTCTAACAGTCAGCTTGTTGCTAATTGTTTTGAATGTCATCTCAAGTTTGTATGTAACTCAGGATACATTTGATATTTTTAAATGAGGACGAAATGAAGTTATGTTGTTTTCACCATTGTTTTCTTAATATTCTTAATTGTCAAAAGGACATTTTGACAGGTAAATTTTGCTACAAGATCAAGGGAGCAGTTTCATTGTGATTAGTGATATGTAGAAGTTGCTAAATCATTTGCAAAAGCAACAGCTTTTCTTGGTGGGGACTTTTGGTTTTGGGGTGTTTTTCCATCATTTACTCTCTCCTTTAAAACAAATATTTCTCTTTTAATGGTGTTTCTGACTGCGGTGCTTTCAGAAAAGCTTGTCGTGTGTGCGCACACACACAAGCTGGCTGACCATTATAGCTCTAATCTGGGGCAGCCGGAGGAACTGTTTGTCGTGGTTCCATGTGTGAGGTTAGATCTGCCACTACTGGAAGTATGAGGATGGGCGGGAACAAGAAAGCTGATCCACGAACAAAAAGAAGCAAAGAGCGGGGGAGGAATGAGAATGAACAACGAATGAGGGTGTGGAGGTATGACTGAGCCTTTCGACGTGACTTTGAAATAGTTAGACAGCCAGAGAATTCAGAAGGAATCCAGGGCAAACAAGGGGTTACCAAAAGCCTGTACAGAAGAGGGAGCCCTTTCCAAGATAACCGAGGAGAAACTAAAAGATAGATAAGAGTCCAGCTGTAATAAGTTCAGCTCCATAAGTGATTTTCTCCTCCCATTCAGAAAGTAATAGGTAATTATTACAAACGTGAACATTACAAAAGTAACAGTCTCTGTTTTGTAAGTGATGAATCACTCCCTTGGGGAAGTCATAACTTCCTATTAATACATTTGTTCCAAGCATATGATCTACCCGGTCCTAAAATAAATTCTAAGCTTCCTAATATTAACCCAGTAAATATTTCCATTCCATTTGAAGCTTAAAAATGAAAATCAAAGCAAATTGGGGGTCAGATATTTACTTTTATACTATGAATTAGAGGGTCTCTCCTCTCTGAGATCAGCTTTACAGGGCTACCAAGTGACCAATATTATACTAGATTCTTTCCTGTCATAATGCCATAAACATTCTGCTGGAACTTAGGTCAGCGCTTAAAATAACCTTGCTAATTGCAAGTCTACAAGTGTCGGCTGAAATTTCAGCTAGCTGCCATACAGCAGATCTGAATGCTGAGAAATCACTACTGTAGCTCTGAACGTGCAAGGGAAGAGCAGACAGGCCTAAACTTGATCTGCACAATAACACAGGTAGAGGCAGCAGCCTATTTGCTATATTTCATGCAAAATAAAAACTGTTACTTGGCACTGAAGATGGATTGGGTTACAGATCATCTATGGCTTACTTGTCTGTCTCTTAAACAGACACGTATTTTCTGAATTACTGATTGCATGTAACTCCTTCAGCTGAGGAAAGGAAATGGGACAGTCTTTTTTTTTGCAAAGCTGATACCTGAAAACTCTCTTTCCAGTATAAATGAGGTAAGACACCATTAAAGTGATATGCTTTACAAAACATTAGAAATGTCTAAAGCAATAAATTATCAATGGTTGCAAATCGTTTTTATCAGTAAGGGCAAATGGTTTTTTTAATCAGCTGGTTTTCAACTTCTAAAGAAGTATTGCATGACCTAAAAGCATTTTGTTTGAAATAATACAATTAATTCCTGTGCACTGTAAATCTAACTTGCAAAATTGACAGATTTTTTTCCCTGTGGATATAGATTTCTGAATATTGAGAAAAGCTTGTTCAGTCTCTTTCACTCCCTGTTCTACATAATGTAAAGTTTCTGCAATCACAATCTTAGGCTTAAGCAATTTAAATCTTTCACTTCTGAAGGTAAAAAAGTTGTTTGGCATGTAAAGCTCTTAGTCCCATGTTTCGAGGGGGAGACTATAGCTTTTTGGTGTGTGTGGAGGTGAAACTTAATGCTCAATCTTCTCTATTCCCCGAGACATTACTCAGCTAACTTTTTATAGGTCACAGTATAATTAGAAATATACACTGTAAGATTATAATTACATTACTTTGGCTAAAACTTTGACCTATATTGTGAAGAGATGTGTTTAGTAAAGGCTCAGGAAACCGACAGACTGAAAAGAATGTAAGTAATGGAAAACATAGACCTTCATCATTATATCTAGATTTTACTATTTTTATTAGAAACATAATAAATTCTGTAGCTCTTTATAGGGAGACTGAATGTGACATATGAACACTCAGATGCTTATCACAATTGCATTAATTTAGGAGACCATTTTCAAAATATACTGTGAGCTGTAACCTTTCCAAAGGCCCTTTGTTTTATTTTTGTTCTCAGCTCACAAAGTTGTATGTGTGCCATGTCCTGAGGAATATGCTCACACTGCTCAAAAGTGTCTGTTCTCTCTGCAAAATTATTCATTCTTTTGAAACTGTACCTACAGGAAAAGTTCAGGAATTTTTGGTTAGCCAAGACTGTTTTCTTCAAAGATTTGCATTGGATTAAGACGATAAAGTCTTTTGATTTCCCTGAAGCAGAAGTTGGCAGTGGATGGAAAATTGTTGACTGATGTATAGTTTGTACAAGGTGCCAGAAGAATGGGAAATCAGCCATAGATTATGGCAGCAGTTACATCTGCTATTTGAGTAGGAATTTCTCATTGACTTTTAAAAAGTTTTTACTTTTGCTCTTCAGCTGCCCATGCATCAGTTGCCAATTGCTCTTGTTTAGACTTTGCTGGCTAAGCAAGTTCGGACTTTCATCTCTGTAATGGCAGTCGTCGCCGTATTCTTCTCCAAAGTGCTACTCATGAAAGTTTCATTTAAAGCTCAGAAGCATCAAGGATTGGAAAATTCTGCTACAGCTATACGTGCTTAGCACTAAACTAAGCGTAGTAGGTGCTTATTACATAAATACTATTGCTCCATGTCTTATACTTTTCTGAATGCTATTTCAGATACTGAAATGCATCAGTAAAGTAGGAGTCTGAACTCTTTCTGCTCCATATAAGAACTAAAAAGATCTTTTTGCTCTTCCATGGGTATGTCTATATTACCGTTTTAGTTTGGGTTGAAAGTGTGATTTTGACGTGAATCTGCTCTTTATCCCCATTCAGCACTCTTGGGTTCATGCTGGAGAGCAGTCTCCCTATGTGCAAACTGCTTGCTGCTGCTCACAGGCTTTGCCAACTAGCAGTTTCTTTTTTTTAATTTGTTCTCTCAATACCTTTGTCTCTATTTATGTTTCATTAGTTGTCACAACTGTGATTATATTTTCTTTTGCATTTCATCTGAGTTGATACTTTCTTGTGCAATTAGGTTTTACATTTAATGTATATGTGATTGCCTTGAATGAGTTAAAATTAGCTGGTATAGTGTTTGCCTTTCCCATACCTATTGCCTGTCCTGATAAGCAAAGAAATTTTCTCAGAAATTAATATTTTTTCTGGTATTTTTTCTTGTTTTTGCAGTATGCTTACCTCAGAGACAATATCAGAAAGCGTAGAGTGAAGTTCAGTTTTGATTATTACCTGAATTTTATTTTAAGTCTGCAAAAGAGAGTTTTCATACTGTATTTTCTATAAATTCAAGTTCAAAATATCTTCAGGAGAGATTTTTGAACTATTTTAATGCTCCTAATCCCATTTGAAATTGTAAAAGACATAATGGAATATAAACAGTAACGGTAGATTTTAGAAATTCTTCTCACTGTGAGCTTCAAGAGGTGGTGTGGCTAATGTTTTGGGAACGGGTCATTACGATGAGGAATTTGGTCATCCTTCGTGCTCATGCTTCAGTCTCAGAGCGAGAGACTGCCCTGTTCATTATGAACTATGACTTCCCCCAGCTCTTAATAAAGAGAGCTAAACAGTTGGCATGGGTTTTAGGATGTTTTCTTGCTGGAAGATAGTTTATACTAATGGGTAAGAGGAGTCATAATGTTCTACTTAACATATTAGTGTTTGGTTAATGTATTTTTGGAGGGCAGGATATTGAATTATAGGCAGTGCTAGAATTTTAAGAGAATGGATGTAGAGGGGATATATATGTTAGGTTTGACAGACTTGCTGTTATCAATACTATGTCAAGAATTTCTCAGCTGACCAAGTTTCCTATCGGCTCAGTGTGACTCAGTTTCTCACAAAACTCTTGATGAAGTGCTGAAAAAGTCTCTGTGAAAAGACCTCAATATTTAAGAGTGTAACATAAAGATTATTTAAAAATACCAATGCTCTTTCTCTTTTACTCAGACTTGCCGTTATTATGCCGGGATTGGCTGATATCCTACTGTGGCTTGCCAAGAAAGAGAAAACAGTTGCAGTTTTTGCTTTTTCTACAGCTTAATGGTTTTCCCGGTTTGGTAGAAGATGACCTGCATAGAAATACATTGTACAGTTGAAATGTGTTGAAAATATAAAAGCTACAGAATCCTCTAAGAATGTAGGCTTTCGGGGTGTATGGGGAGTCTTTCTTGTTATCAGTTCCAGACCAGAAATCACAGTTTTGTGGTCAGGGCTGCTCCAAGTGTTTTTCTTGCCAAGATTGTCATACAGTAACACTGCCTTTAGCCTACCAGAGTTAGTCCCTCATTGTCCATGGGCGTTTTATATTACCTGTGCATAAGGTGGAGACTTAGTCCAGCTACCTCTGCTAGGCAGAGCGAGTCAGGCTTTGGCAGGGATACTAGCTCAAGTATGACACCATGAGAGTACAGTTACTGTATTTCCAGGGTCGCATCCAGTCCAGCAGCAGTACGGCCACTTTATCGCAGAGGAAAGCCTTTCTCTGCAGACCCAGCTCAGTTGTTCCAAGAAGAATATGGAAATATGAATGCATGCAATTTGATGTGTTTCTTACCTTTCCTTCTTCCCTGTCTATACTTCAGGCTGCCACAATCCAGGGATCCTACGCCATTTCTTGTGAATCTTATTATCTGAAGAAGATGAAAGATTTGACTTTGTGTAAATTCAGGATTCAATTCGAGACTAAATTGATGATGACTGTTTTTGCAGGAAATAAAAACATTTACAAATGAATAAAATACACAAATATGCATTTGAAGCTTGAAGTCACTTAGGTTCATTAACTTCCACACAGACAAGTTCAGCTATTGAATTTCAAAGGGTTAGTTTACAAGCCCAGGCATGGCAACAGCCTTTCTTTTTCTCATTGCGCCCGCACGGTGGTAAGAGTTACACTCATTGCAGAAAACTACAGTCTAGACAAAGATAATTTATAACTTATCTCCGTATAGCTAGAAAATAAAATGGCATATAAGAAATGCAAGGCTGTTGATAGATAAAAACTGTTATTTTCTCTATCAGCATAAGAAACAATTTCTCTCAACCAAAAATACAGGTCATGCTGTCTTGCTTTCTTAAAGATGTGAACAACACTGACTATGAAGTGCTTTATAAATCAAGGATCTTATTCCAGTTAGCAACATGTGATAAATATATTTGCCTATATATACATATGTGTATATATAAATGAATAAATATTTAAATAAGCACTGCTCATTTCCTGCTTCTTTCAAGGCACTTCAGTCCTACTGTGTAGTGCACGAGTACTTTCTCAAGCAGCATCAACATCTTAACAGCCATTAAGCCTGGCAGTGCTTTACACTGGAAAGTTCTCTTGTAAAGCTAAAACCAGCACTATTAGGAGAATTAGAGCACAAGCTGACTTCTCAGAATTGTCACATTGCAATATGCTATGTATAAATATGCTGCTGGAATATGCTCTACAGTCTCGTAACATGTTTCTAAATTACAATTACAGTGTATTTAAGTAGTTCTATCTATAATATTATGTCTAATTTTAAAATTAAATATTTAGTTCTGAATACTGTATTAAAATGCTAATGACTGGCACTCTCAATCCTAGAAGCAGCCAGAACAAGCATCTATTATTAATGACACTGAATTTTAGGTTACTTAGAGCCAATTTAATTAGAAATAAGTGCTTCATTGTGTCTATTGGATATGGCATTTTTTACTAGATTATGTTAGAAGTATTTGTGATTAAAGTACTGCAGATATGGTATAAGATCTGAGTTTTGATCATTTGCTATTTATACAGTATCCTCTTTACATCTAAATCAAAAAATCAAGGATATTATGGACACGATTTTGTTTGAAAAGAAGATACCATACATAAACCTTTAAATATAAATCTGTATTAACCAAGACCCACCTGTGGGATGACAGTGAGATTTGGAAATAATCAGATAGTACAAACTACTAGATAATGTATGTTAATTATTTTTATATGTGAAATCTCATGTAAGCATTTTGATACTTGCCAAAAGCCAATTAAAGTAGTTTGGATGGTTCAGTTAGCTTTGGATGCCATGCCAGTCCCATAATTCCAGGTTTCCAATTTAGTCTCCATTATATTCCTTCTCAAAAAAGCCTGCAAAAACCCTACTGTGTTCTTCCTTCTGTGGATGTAAATTAGGCTTTTTGTTTAGTTTTGTCTTTATTAAATTTGAGGCCAAAAACCACAGGAACATTCTCTGTGACCTACATTGTACCTATCACAAACTAATTAGAAATGATTTCTAACATATTGTCTAATTAGGAATCATAATATGGGGTTTGATTTGCCTGCTAGAAGAGCTCTTTCCATAAGTAAATCAAGAAATTCCATGTGCACTTTCCGAAGTGAAATTAAGATAAAAATCTTGTACATTTTCGATGTCTTTAAGATTCACTCTTCTACCTTTTTTAAATTTTTCTAAAATTTGCTCTTTTATTTCTTCATTCACTTAAAACTTTAAGTTTGTAAAGTAGTAATTTAAGCTTTCTACCGATCTTTCACATTGTGCTTCCTGGATAGAGCAAACTTAGGTGTGGGCGGTTGTTTGTTTGTCTGTTTGTTTGAACTAGCACTGGTATATATTCTAACCTTGACTTTTATAAGACAGTGAGTGATATCCACTGTGGAACAGGCCTCCTGCTACACTGGGTAGGTGGTAGCTGTTTCAGACTACTGGAAGTGCCTTCACGTGCTTGGAGTGCTTTGTAATTGTTACTAACTTATTGGAGGATCTACCAGAGCTTTCCAGCTGACTTGAACACTTGTCATTCTGGAAAGAGGGCAGGAAGGTCACGAACAGCAAGCAGCATGCAAGATAGACTATAAGGCTTCTTTTCCATGTTTCTGAACCAAGCAAAAAAAATCTCAGTGATCCCCGTAAGGGTTCATGGATTAAACTTTAGCTTTCATTGAACAACATAAAAGGGAACAACAGTGCTAATAAAGCAGTCTGCTAATAAAGAACAAGACAGTTTGTGTCCTTTTTGCTGTCCTCAACAATGACTGATGGAAAGTAACTTCAAAAAAAGTCACAGGAGCTCTTGGAGGCTTAGCTGCACTGATATAAAACAGCCACTTATCTTGAAAACTTCCTGTCGTGCTATCAATTTGCATTACAGAAAACTTGGCACAGATGGTAGTTCTTCACTTCTGACCTGTTCCGGAAAAGAAAGGAGAGCACAGTCACCATACTGAGCATTTGACATGAGAGTAAAGAGTCTCACCATCCTTCATCAAATTCTGTTATAACCACTAAGCTTTAGTCAAAGAGAGTGAATGAGGTTAGCATTGTTTGGCTTGAGCAAGTCAAAACATTTCGATTAAAATTCTTCTCTTGTGTTCTGCATGTCTGTGCAGGAGGACTGAATTTTTCTCCTGTGTGAACTTGCAGTTCCTTTTATTTATTTATTTTGACATCTTACATTTCAGTAGTTTGTTGATGCCTAAAATACTTTGTGCTATTTACGTGGGGTTACACTTTGTTATTTGAAACTTCATTATTTCAAGAATGAGACTTCTTTTTCTCCAAGAAATTGTTTTCTTTCATCTAAACTCTTCTCTTTAAGAGCAGCTGATCTCCACCAAAGACCCTAATTAAGCCTATTGAGTTTAATAAGAACAAGAGTCTTTCTGAAGAAGTCTATAAACTGAAAAATCATTTCAGAGAAATGCACCTACTTTCTTGTATAAACAATAAAAAGAGATTGGCTCATCAGAAAACAGAGCTCAGACAACAAAGATCCTACAGTCCTGCAGAAGGCTTAAAGAATTCTTGAAATTTTTTTGTTCCATGTCGAAAGTAATTCCAAATCTTCTTCAAACTAAAAATGAGGAGAGAACAAGAGTGGGACATACTCAAAGCTGAGCTTTCAGAGTAATAGGTTGGCTGCATAAAGCTTTGAAAACTCACTGTTTTCAAAAGGATAAACATTTTGCTGGAAAATTGCTGAACTATTACTGCATTAGCATTGAATTCTGCTAGTTATTTTATATTGTAGATCAAATGATGAAAGTTCTGATCAAATAATAGGAGTGCTCTTCCTTCTGCTTCTTCATGTAGGTGACATGATTGTTTATCATATTCAATTTTTCTACGTCTTGCATTGAATGATAGTAGGGGTTTCCTCATAGCCAGTTAGCTACTCTCTACACTGAGGCCAAAAACTCTCTAGTCCTGGCCAGGCTACCAAGAACTGGTTGTTTTAGCTACAGCAGAGTGTATGTGTTCATGGTGAGTAAAATGTCCTTCCATTTGCATCCTCAATTTGCATTTGCATGTGGTAATTTGAACTTGTTAGAAATGCCTTTAACTTCCATTTAGTACATATGGCTTGCAGAATACAAGAAAGTGCTGAGTGAAGAGAGTAAAAAAATAAGAAGCAAAGGTAGTTATCTAGATGGTTGCAAAATATGTCCTACATAGTTCTATTATTGCAGAAGGAGTATAGAGTTGTGCGAAGAGATCAATAAGGTATCTGAAAGATGTTTTAATAAGTCTTCACTCTTCCATTTCAGTAGATATGAATATGTAATACACAATGAGTATGCTTAGTATAAAGCTACCTCATCATTTTTTCTCATTTCTTTGTGATGGTAAATGATGAGTGCAAGATAAATATATATATATATTATTACCATCATCCAATCAACAGGCATTTGAAAAATGCTTATTGTTTTTCAAAACTTGCCTCTACTACCCGTTGCTTGATGAGCTTTTCATACGGGTTTGGGTTTTGGCATTTTTCCTTTTTTGTCAGAAGTAGCTAGAATCAAAACCTGCTACTGTATTGCACAGTTCAGTACCATCTGTCTTCTTGCATGAAAAACTGCTCTAGAGTATCCGTGCAACACTGTCTTCCAGGGTGCAGTACAAAATCAGATATCAGTGACCACAAATATGAATTTTTCTATCAAGTTTTAAATTTTTTTACACACTATTTTTTAAAATTTAGAAAGTTAGGCCTTTATAAAAATCAGTATGCTTTAGCATGCTTAAAGTAAGATAACTGAAAAGTTGTATGGTTACTCATTGCAGAAATGTTGTATAGTGATAACTTTAATGGGCAAAGTCCCTGAACATTGTGGGCTTGGCTGATTATGGGGTGTACAAGAATATATTTCTTATTCTGAAGGTTTCAAAGGGTTTTCAGGTCATAACTTTAGGCACATTACACAGCGGGACCAGTGGAAGTTAGGAATATGAAAGCATCATTGAGCTGCAGATGTCACATCACTTCCCACACCACATCAGTTGCCATATTCAGTTCGTATACGTTTCTTACACAAATGAAATTCATGCATCAATTTTACTGATGTCAGGAATATCCCAGAAATGGCTAGCCCAGATTTGTTTACATGATACTCTTTCAGTACAATTCTGAGGTGCCTCATTTTACTGTCATAACTTCTCCTGTGGTTCTTCGGTTCAATCCCATCCCAGGCCTTACAGTAGAGTGGTTTTGTGCATCAGCTATCTGAAGCTTCCTGGGTGGACTAAATACTTCCTTGCATTTAAGAATCTGGCCTGTGGTGAATGCTGTGACCAGAAAGTCTTTTTACATTAAAGTACTGATTAAACTTAATAGGGAAAGAAAGGTTTGAAAGCAATCTGTGTTCTCTGCAGCCACCCCCTCCTGCAGAAAAGGTACAGGCTGGCCTAGGTTTGTAAGGCACTGCAGCTGGTCCTGGAAGTGAGCTGGAATAGCTTCCAGCAGCAACTGCCCTGCTTCTGGACAAAAGGATCCTTTTGCTTCTTCCCAGTATGTTTGATCCTCCGGCCCCAGCAATAGCCCATATGGCAAAACAAATGCAAGTTGCTGGAATCCTGAGACAGGAGCTTCACAGTCAACATTTCAGGCATTGTTACTTAACAGCCTGAAGTGCTTAGCAAGTGATATCATACCTTACTCCCTTCTTCCTTTCTTACTCATTTTCCTTGCAGACTGATAGTAAACCACTATACTTGCACAAGAAACATCCTAATAAAACACGTCCCATAAGCTACTAATAAATTATGACAGAGCAGCTCCATGTCTGTAACAATCCCAGACAAACCATTACTATTTTTGCAGCTCTGTCAAAGAATTGGTGATTTGACACCTATTTCACATTATTTTGAAGTACAGGGATATAAGAATGTAACTCACTGAATCCTGAGATAACAGAATACAGTAGAAACATGCCTACTTAGAGTTCACCAAACTGGATATTTATTTTCAAAACTTTTTTGAGCAATGTTTGCACAATAGAAAGCGGAGCATCTTTTCTTGCAAGTGTGTCGCAATGACTAGTCTTCTCTAACACCTAAAACTTTCCATTGATGAAATATGTTTGAAAACAGGGCTCTCTTAAAGAAAAAAAAAAAAAAGAAAAATGAAGAATATGTTTCCACAGGGAAAACATGTCTGTCAAATTAACAGCTTTCCCATATTCCAGCAAGTTTCTGAGAATTTTAGCAAAAGGTAAAATGAAGATTACTTACTGGAATTTTGCAATGATGAAAATGTCACTCACTTATAATAATGAGAGTAAATTAATCAAAATAAAAGCCAAGCTGGGAAAGAGAATAATGTGTAGAAAAGGATGGTGCACCAGAAAAAGTTGCTATCAGTAGTATGCGTGTTATCATGAGGGAAGAGCAGAGAAGCTTATTTTAAGGACCAATGTGTCTCCAAGCTGTCAGTGTCAGCAGAAGGCAGGGTCAGTGATCTTAGAGCCCTCCTGGTAGCTGCTTTCCTGCTGCACTTTGCATTCTTCACCCAGTAAAATGTATTCCTTTCCCCTAGCCACTGAATGCCCCAGCGATACCAGCTACAGGACTTCAGCACTTCAACTCACTTTCTGACAAACTTGTGACTCACAGTGAGTCTAGAGCTTTCCATGGCAGTTGATTTTGCTTAGTCAAACTCTGGATTTTTCATGTATGGTTATTTTCTTTGACTTAATAGTTTACTTAAAAACAGCTGCGAAAAAAATATGAGTACCATTCGCTCTTAAGGTTTCACCAATAATCCAAAATAGAAGAGAACAATTTTATCCTTATTATAACACTGTTTAGAGGTACACACAGCTAGAGATGAAAAACTATTTCTCTTTGAGAAGTCAGAGTGCATTTTAAAGGAAAATACCTTTCTGAAAGCTGCAAATCTTTATTTGCTTGGCAATAAAAACCCCTCTCTTATGTGCTCTTTCTCAGTATATAAGCATAAAAGGGCAGTGCAGAGAGTGAGTTTAATCCATAATTTTCAAGTACATTTTAAAAAAAAGAATCTGAAAATTCTTTGGCAGACATTCTAAGTTTTTTGTGAAGAGAAGAATTTGTACATTCTGATTGGAATATTTGTCTTATGAGGAATTAAAATGCACTTAAAAGGAAAGACCAAATAGATAGACATTGTCTTAAATCATAGATTTTGTTTTGTATGTACAGTAGTTGTAAGACTCAATGGCAATCTGTTTCTCTTACTGAGGTTTTACTGCAAGATCAAAGAACGGAAATCTGCAGTATAGCTTCTCTGTCACTGATATTAATTTTAACGCAACATATTGCAACCTTTCATCTTTCTTTAGTTTCACGTACATCTTAACAGAATTTCTGGAAGAGCAGAGAAAAAATATTTTTTACAGTCAACATCAAAGCTTAGTTTTCATTGACTCTTGAGTGTTTGTTTATGCACTTTTTCTTTGTCTACTGCAGTGTTTGCAGTTCAGGCTATTTTAGTTGACGTGGAGGGCTATGAGCAGGCTGACGGATTCAGCAGCTGCAAATTATAGGATCAGCTGTCTGGAAGACTGAGTGAAGTGGGCAGTTGGCAGCCAAATGGATACAACCCCTGTAGCCTAAGAAATTCCACCGTCAGTGCTACAGGATAGCCCACGAGAGGATGACAAAACCTTTACCTTAACACCACTATGAACCCGTGTAAAATAAAAATGCCTAGTGGATGGTTGAGATCAATGATTACAAAAAGTTGTTTTGGAAATGGTGCTTTCTAAAAATCAGGCTATAATAGCTTCTGATATCAAACTATATAGTGATGAAACGGGGAAGGATTTCCATGCTTATATTTGTAGGCTCTATATTATTGCATCGACCTGGAACTATGCATATTTAGAATAGATGCCAATAGATAACTTCTGTTTTCTTATTACTTAAAAGTACATGGTTTATTTTATCTACCTGCTACTTCTGGTAAGAGCAACTGGCACTCATGACAGCATTTAGGTACTATCTTGTGATACTGCTGTTCTTTATTTTTAAATACAAAGTGTAAAAATGGCACATGACGATGTTCTGCTGGTTTTGCTCTACCTAACGCTAAATCACCTACGAGGAGTTAGGAAGAATGAGGACAATGAGGCCATGTTGTACCAGGTCTTGATACTGAGCCTCAGTAAAATCGGGAACTTCCATAGCATGACATTTTTGTGCTATATTTGAACTGCATTAATTATTACAGAAAATCATTAAATTCACAGCTGTGCTAGATATAGTTATTTTATTTTGCTGAATTATATGTAAATCTAGACATCAGGTACAGTAGTAAGAAAATGTTGTACTAGATAATGCCAACTGGATTTTACATTATATTGTTTCCTCTCAATATTCTGTTTTGTGCCAGGCAAGTGTAAAGAAAAGATGCAAGTAATTAAGCTGTAGCTTTATTAATGCTCTTCTGCTGAGAACTAATCAGCGTTAACTTATATGGCAAAAGTGATCATTTCTTTGTAATCATGTTCTCTTGATAAAGGGCTGGCATTAGCCTTTACACTGCTATTCTGTCCTTTGTGCAGCTTTCACCTTCCCATCATCGTATGACAGTTAAAAAACAAGGAAAAGGGGTATAAACAGGGGCCTAAATTCTTTTTTCCAAACTTTATGTAAGATGGACTTCCCTCAAACCCAGGTCTAATCCATTTTATCCAGGAACCTAGCCTGTGGCGAAACGAAATCTGGTTCTTTTGATAATGGCTACAGACTCAGCTGAAATGGAAGTCACCCACCAAAACAATGTTATGTGATGCAGGAATGTCAACTCATGGCTCCTAAGATTTTTTTCAAGAAATACCCAATAGACTGACATATGACTGTGTGCCGTGCGTGCAGAATCTGACATACTGGGGACTGCTGATCAACTACTGGCTATCACACAGGCGGTTAGTGCATGTTCAGTAAGATTGTTGCATTGACACTACCGCTCTTTAAGCACACAGTGAATCCAGCCTACTCTTGTCTGTCTCAGACTGAGAGTGCGTGTGCAGGTGGACTGCACAGCATATATGTAATATTGAACTGGACATATTGAACTTGTGCATGCACTGTCGACATTTGTCCAGGACTTCTTGACATTGAATAGCTGGAACTATTAATAGGGGAGTTAAATCACTTTAAATCTACGCCTAGCCCTGTTGCAAATTAAATCAGACTTTCTGAATGGTTCAATGAGATTTTCATCTAATAGCAAGAAAAGAAAAAAAAAAAACCAACACCCCCAAAGGTCACGTCATGTGAACATACTTATCAGCAAAGAAAAAAATTATTTCTATACTCCCATGAAAGTAAGGACAAGACTACAGTGAATGCTATACTAATTCCAGGCCAGAAGGGAGAGGGAGCTGATGATAAAGTCAGAAAATGGAGTTCAGAGTTTATATATATGTTATGAAAAGGTATGTAGGGACTTGATTTCCTTCCTGGCTCATTCAGCCACTCAGAAAAGAGCTTCCTGTCTTTTTGCCACCCACTCTTTCTGAAACCTAAATCCTTCAAGAGCTGGTACTTTGTTTGTCTCTGACTGAGTATTCTTATATGTTAAGATCAGAGTATGTGACCTTTACTTGGATATGGACGAGATCGGCCTTAGGTTCTCTCCATGTTACTGAAACTGTCAAGAGAGGTTCATTATCTTGTTAGTACATAAAGCATTTGGCCGCTGCTATGCTTGCAGTAGTCTGTAAGTACTTCAGACTTTGCTTTTTGAGGAAAATGAGCAACTTATAACAAGCCATGTAAAAATTAAGAGCATATGTCCTTGAGTATGTGCTTCTTTCAAACCTCTAGTGGTTCTGGGATTTGCATTTCAGTACAAAATTTTCTGTGTTGTGGAACGTTTGTCCACTTCGGAAATTTGAGATGCTTTGGTAGCTAGCGTAATGGTAGCTCAAGATAAAACTTGTTTGAAGTGTAGGTCTGTACTCTTGATTTAGAGTATTATCTAGATTCATTAGCCAGTATTTTCAGTACATTATCTAACAATTGTCAGGAGACGCTTGCTCGTTGTTAATACTTTCTTCTTATAGCTTCATGTTTTCAACCTCTCTGAGAATTCTCATGACAGTTGAATTCAGCATGTAACTGTGTGTGTGAAGCTGGAAAATAATGTTCTGCAGGTTGGCACAAAGTTAAGCTCATTCACATGAGCAGTCTAACTGAAGATTGATGTGGTTTAGCCCCAGTCGGCAACCAAGCCCCACAGAGCTGCTCACTCACCCTCCTCCTCCCGGTGGGATGGGGGAGAAAATCGGAAGAGCAAAAGTAAGAAAACTCATGGGTTGACATAAGAACAGTTTAATAATTGAAATAAAATAAAATAATAATAATAATAATAATAAATTGTAATGAAAAGGAAAACAACGAGAGAGAGAGAGAAAGGAACAAAACCCAAGAAAAAAAAATTGATGCAACCACTCACCACCTACTGATCGACGCCCAGCCAGTACCCGGGCAGCGATCGCTGCCCCTGGCCGACTCCCCCCAGTTTATATACTGAGCATGATGTCTTATGGTATGGAATAGCCCTTTGGGCAGTTTAGCTGTGCCCCCTCCCAGCTTCTAGTGCACCTGGCAGAGCATGGGAAGCTGGAAAGTCCGTGCTTAATGTAAACATTACCCAGCAGCAACTAAAATATCAGTGTGTTATCAGCATTCTCATCCTAAATCCAAAACACAGCACTATAGCAGCTACTAGGAAGAAAATTAACTCTATCCCAGCTGAAACCAGGACAAAGATATATTAAGTATTCTTCTATAGGTTGAGTCTAATTTATGAAGTTAGTTACTGGGCAACAACCCATTTTTTAATCCCTAAAATTAAAATTAAACTGCTTTATGGCCAAGAGGAAAAAGACATGAACAACACTGGAGAAGTGAATGCAAATTCAGTCAAACTAATTCACTAAAAATATTCTTTAAAGCATTTGAAACAACATAGAAATACAGCTGTGCTTTCCAGCCAAGTTTCAGTTGTAGTTGGATAAATGGATAATAGTAACCTTTTCTAAAGTCTGGAAAAGATTTTGCTGAGAGTTTTAGCTTTGTCTGTGTGTCTGTAGAATTAGATTAGCACGCTAATCTGGTAACTGGAGCGTCCATTTGCTCACCTTGAAGTGCGTGGATATTTGAAGCCCTGAGCACTTGCAGCCCTACGTGTCGCCTACGCAGGCGAGGCTGTGTGTTTTGTATTTGCAAATACAGATGCCGGTTGTTACAACAAGGGGATTGAGGACAGAGCGGAAGAGATACTGCCTGCCTCTCAAGGCAGCCCCAAAACTCTGCTCATTGAAACGCCAACATTTTGTGCTCATCTCCGGCATTTCTGAGAGCTACTCCTGCAGGGGACTTGATTTAGCTGTTAGTGCTTTATTAAAACGAGTAACTACTGATAGTACTCAACCATAATAGTTTCTCAAGGGCTAATATTGTGCTATCGGTTGTACTAAAAGTATTTAATATTATCTAGGGATTTGATTTTGGTTTAATTTGTTACATACATACAATTACATATTCAATAATTTGGCTTTACTTTCAGACTGAAGATGTCAAATCTGAACTGATAAAAATTACTGTACTGTATTATTAATTTAGAAAGAATCAGCTCTACTGATTTTCTTGTTATTCTACTGCTGTATGAAACCACAAGAGTATCATCACAGACATAAGGTTTCATTGTAATTGTCTGATAGAATTGTTTCAATAGCAAATTTGAAAAGAATCAAAATTATGTTGTTTATTCTCATTTTTATTGATGTTATGCATATACTACCCTTTACCTAAAAAGGACATTTCTGAAAGTTTGAATTAAAATAATTTCTTTATGTTTTTTTAAAAGAAAGAAGTCTTGGATTTAAAATATGCTATTAAGTCACCTTTAAATATATGCCACAGATGTAGGAAAAAAAACCTTCTAGGATCCAGTGCTAATTTTTTTTCAGTATTTTAATCACATTTCCTTACTTGTTTATAACATGCTTTTTACACATAGTTTTCAAACAGAATTTTTATAAAGCAGTGTTGTTCACTAGGTAGTATATGCCTAAATATTCTTTAGTCTTGTGACTTATCCTTTCACGAAGAAAATTGAGACTAGATTGTAAAGATTTTACACTGTATGCAGCACAGTTTAGAAATCTGGAACATTAATTGTTAAATTTGGAGGATACCATCCCATCAAAACCTTAGTTTTATAACCTGGTAACTTATGTTTTCTTTTCTGCTTTCTCAACACAGCTGTTCACAGCTTCTCTGTTTTCCCTCTTTCTCCTTCTCCACTCATCTTCTTCTGTTCAATTTTGAGTCCAGAACAAGACTATGCAAATTTAGCGCCCTCTCATCACAGCAGTCAGCAATGGATCTCAGAAATAGCTTTTCCACATTGAGTCTGTCCCAGGCTTTTGCCCTACTTGGCTATAGGAGCTAGATTAAAAGGTAAATTCTGTCCAAAAGAATTTTGTGGATGATGGCACAGATCAGATTCTTTGCATTTTAACTGGGGGAGGGGGAGAGGGGCAGAGAGGGAGACTGCTTGTGGCAATCTTATCACTTTCATTCCTATTGCTGTCTTCTAGGATGTCACTTCACAGTGTTAGTTTTCTGCTTCTGATTCATGTGATCTTGTTGTGCCATCCTTCTTTATTGTATGCTGTCTCTGCGCTTACTGAGCAGCCCTGCCAAACAGGACAGCTGCTGGTTCAGTTGCTGTAGCATTGCCATAAATAAATAAAAAAAAAATAGAGAACCCTGGATGTATTAATTACATTATCTTTCCTCTCTGAAATAATCTATTCTGCATATAATAAAAAGTCCATGAAAAGTAGAGCTGATCCATGAAAGGACCATGTCTGCAGCTAAGTATCTACTTTCTTTTTCCATTACAGGATATTTGTGAAGATATATCTGATCATGTTGAACAAATTCATGCTCTACTAGAGACTGAGTTTTCCCTGAAGCTTCTGTCTTACTCTGTCAATGTGATAGTCGATATCCATACAGTACAACTACTCTGGCACCAGCTACGTGTTTCTGTTCTGGTTCTGAGGGAGCGTATTCTCCAGGGACTACAAGACGCCAATGGAAACTACACCAGGCAGACTGATATTCTGCAAGCGTTTTCTGAAGAGACTAAGGAGGTATAGTAACTACATTAAATTTTGAGAATTTCATCTGTATTTGAAGCAGCTCACCCCTGTTGCACATTTAAAATGGCTAGGATTACTTAAGGATGGCTTACTTGTCTTCTAGATATTTTGCTAATTTTGTGTTTTAAATGTCTTCAGCTGGTATCTGTTCTCATAGAACCAAATTAAAGCAAATTAAGGTCAACTTTCAGAAGTGTCATGCTAGTACCTAGCAATGTTTTCTCCTGATTGAAATATTTTTCATAAAGGATCGGAAACACTTACAGAGGTGCATCTGGTCCAAAGTCCTTGGTCTGGTCATTCATGAATTTAAGGTTCATATCCAATTCAAAACTCAATTTTTATGTGCAATGAATTCTTTAATGAAAAGCTTAGACATTTCCCTTCTTGCATACACAAACCTGAAACTTACACGATACTTTCCAAAATTTCCCAGACTAGGTCAATATTGCTTTAAAGCAGAGAGCATGGACTTTAATTTGTTTGAGTGGTAATTCTGCAACATGCCTCTAAACAGTCACACATTTTGTCTGAGAAACAATGATGCATGAATCATACATTTTTTGCTCTAACACGGTGTCAAATTCACACACATGTAAATGCTTTGTAAATCTGGATTCATTTGACTAAAACACCTTTTCCTTTCAATTCATCATTACTAAATTTATTCAGTTAGAAGGACACTACTTGCCCAATTTTTAACACTGAAAGAAGATGCATATTTTTATAGTTAAGGTAATTAATGGTTAATAGAAGATACCTTAGCATGTTGAGGATTCTTCATTTGCTGAAAGTGCTACGATTAGGATACAATGCTTTTGTTAGGATTAGAGACCTCTAGATCAATGCAGTAAGATTCTGTGACCTGTGTTACAGAGAAATTCTGAAATCCCCTAAACACGTCCTGAATTGCAGATCGCTCAAGTTTAAAGAGAACGTGTATATTTTTCTGCTCCCTGTTGGGTTTTATATTTGTCTTTGGCACAACAGAGTGGGTGGTCCTGAAATGAATGCTCAGATATGCCCAGGCCCACCTTCCACACCCCCTCTTCCGGAGGTATACATACCTGGTGCTTCGGATTCAGTTTCTGCTTTGCTGTTGCTGGCAAACCTTCTCTGGCAAGTCTGAAGAAAATCCACACTTGTCTGAATATCCAGAGTGGTGAATTAGGGTGAAGTCATTATTTTATGACATAGCGTAGTGATTTCAAGACATAAGGAAGGGGCAGATTCAGATACTAAGAAACAGGAAATGTCCCATCTGGGTCTGATTACAACTGCTGTAAAAAACATCCCTCCAATACAGGGGAGGGCTGACTGGGGAAGGATAGATTATTTTTCAGTGGGGAAAAAACATGTTGCCAGATAGGCTTATATGGTAATAAAAAAGACAAAATATCCTGACACGAATCTTTTTTTCCACCCCAACTAAAACATAAATAATATTTGATAAAATTAATGGCTACCAATAACAGGGGCACAATATTAATATTAAGTTTCTGCTCTATTGCTTGAATAGGTTTCCAGAAATTGCTCTACAGTTTTTAACCTTCAGGTATTTATTCAAGCTTTTCATCGGGTATAATGGTAGTGGCTTTATTTGATGAAAATAAATAAATAAATAAATAAAATGTGATGTAGAGACAATTGTATCTACTCTTATCTATCATTTTTTTTGGTGTTTCCCCCTTATCCTTTCCCAGACAGGACTACATTGTGGGACTAGTAAGTGCCTCACGATACAAGTATTATCTATCAGGGTTATTCAATGCATATGTGAATAGTGAGACTGTTTGAGCAAACCTAGAAACCTTTGCCCATACAGATAACTCTTCCTTGGAGAATCATTCTCCTGATTTTCAGTACTCATTGGGGATTATGAACTGGGAATGACACCTTATTTTTTTCTCCTAAGATTGAGAAGTCATCTGGTTTTAAATGAATACAAGGAAACTTTCACACACAACAAAGATTTCTATTTTGGAATTCACTACTGTAGGACACTTAAAAGTGGACAGAAGTTCAAAAAATAAATGAGAAATCTAAGCAAAGATAGGAGGAATTATAACCTCCAGATGAGGAAGTCCCTGCGCTGCTCATTGGTAGAAGCTGGGAGTGCAGGTAGAAATGTTGTACGTGGAAGGGCCATATATGTATACCCATGTCTTACAGCTCAGCTAGCAGAAAATGTTTAGAACTGAAGCAAAGACAGGATACTGGGCTAGAAGGAAATTTGATCTGAACCAGTACAGCAAACGTTATGCTCTTCTGTAGTCCACGAACCTATCATTTCACAAAATATTTGGCTCGCTCCTTAAGTCAGCTGTCTTGTGTGTAATGGTGAAGAGTGGCTTTGGCTGACAATGTTAACTGAGGAGCTCCATGGAAGAAGTGACCTGCCAAGGTTTCTTTCGGGTTCAGTGAGACAATCTCATCTCCTTAATATTCACTACTCTCTCAGTTCATAGACTGCACAGTCAATCACAGCGCAACAGTCCTGCCTGGGCTATACTTACACTGTAGCTGTAACATATGTAAATGCGCACAAGCTAGCACAAGGAACAGGGATAACACCGGTAGAGTAGCTACCAAAACATGAAAGTGTACAGCACAGGCTGTACTGGCTTGGTTAGGAACCCAGCTCATTAACTGGGCAGGCAGTAACTGTGCTTTTGGCTATCTCAGCAGTGCCATACTGAATAAGGTGGAAATAAGGTGGAAATAAGGTGGAAGTAAGGTGACCAGCAGGAAAGGGCACAAAAAGTTTCATGGCTTGGAGGAAATAGAGGAACCAGTGAGGTAAGCCGCCTGCCATGATGGAGATGCCAAGTTAAGAAAATACTTTTTTTAATACAAGACTTTGGAAAGGTAAGGCTTTGAAGGACCATTTCTCCTTCAGGAATTACCCAGAGATAGATAAGAAGGAAAGAAAAATGAGTTCTGTGCAGCCTGAGTTCTGTTCAGCTGAACCTAACCTGTGAGTTTTATTTCACAATTGATAAAGCCAGGAAATACGGAAAGGATCAGTATAAGACCATGTTAAGTACAGTGAATTCTGATGTTCTCAAATAGTTGGTAAAGTCACAAAAGAAATATCTTACAAATTAAATTAGCTCATTTGAAAGAGTAAAAAAAAAATGCAGAATTGTGCTGGTTTAAATATAAATACGAGAAGGTATTGGAAACAGCCTACAGAGCTTTACAGGAAGCATTACTATGTGAAAAGGGACAAATTTTTTTAACTAAGGCATTCCTATTGGTAGCCATGCCATTAACTAAATGTAATATTTTTCTGAAATAAAAACAATAATAAAAACATGGTAATACTGGCATTAAATAATGCTCCTCTGAAGCACACATGTAAGAGGCTGCTTGGAAAATGACCAAGCAAGATGGTTTAATGCATGTGATTGTAAATTTTATTAATGTTAATAAACACATTTTTAAGAGACGAAGGAATGGAGCTCATTACTCAGGAGAAATGAAGGCCCTTAGGGCCTTGGAAAGGGTTTTGATTTATATATGGTTTTACAGTTTCTAATCTTTTCCTAAGATTAGAGGGAAAATGCAGCTGTAATACTGATCATTGTTTAGTCATTATTTTCCTTAATAAATGCAGCTCCAAAATATAAATTTGACAGATTTATAGAAACTTCCCCTTTTAATTCTGGACTATTGACAATGTACAATTTGTCGCATAGGTTCTACATCTGGATAGAAAGTGCTAAATAAAAGATGTTTTCAATGTCCAAGATTATGGTTGATAAATAACTTTCTAATAGATCTTTTCTATAAATAATATTTTTAGCTGGAGGATTTTTTTATATTTTTACTTTGAGTAATGCAAGTGGGGTGGACAGAGTACAGGGCTCAAACATTATATGTTTATAGAAGATGGCAAACAATAGCCTTCTTTATTGAGACTATTCTTGTTCAGACCAAAATCCAAGTGTTTTATTGTGAGATGAAGAGACTGTGGGGTTATTGCACCTTCTTCATGCATGATGCCTAAGGTCCTTAAACTACGGGTTTAGGCAGTGTCATGCGACAAGCTGCTCCAGACAATAATTCAGACAAGAACCTATTGCGGATACTCAAGAGTTTGCTTTAAAAAACTCTATTATGAAAACCAAACCTGGGTAGAAGGACCAGTATACTGATTTAGGCACCTAAAGTTGTATCCTAAAACACAAGTTTCTGCCCTTTATGATGTTTTTTAAGTAGTTTCTGTAAGCACTTGGGCTAATGTTGGCTTTATTTATTTTTAATTCTGCTTTTCAGTTTCTTTTGTCCAATTGACATGATCTGCCAATTTCTCTTGTTCTAGATAGTTTCATGGAGTTACTTAAGATACACACCAGTGTAAATAAGAACAGAAATTGTTTCAGAATTATTTGATCCTACGTTCAGGTTTCAAATTATGTGCTGGGATCTGGAAATAGTTGAGGTCTGCCTAAGTGTTAAAACATTAAATCACCTACTAAAAATATGCAAATAACCTGTTGCCTAAATATAATTTTGCTGTGATTGTTATATATCGGGCTGCTTTTGGTTCTTAACGTAGTCAGATTTTTTTCAGTGTCCTTCAAATAAGTTACCAAAATATTTATAAACATTAATTTGACTTTGGTCTTAAAACCTCATTTACAACCTGAGATGGTCTCCTCTGGCTATGTCTGTGTTTCTGAGATTGAAGGACTTCCATTGAGAAGATGCTGACAAGACGTGGCAGGCCAGAGGTTTAGGATTCCCGGCTAAGTTTCTTTTTCTTAAGCTGTTCTCCACTTGTGCTCCAAATATCCAGCAGATAAATCCTCAGTTGATAATGCTACAAAAAAGCGAAATGTAGTTAGCAACCTGTCTCTCGTAAATATGGGAAGAAATGTCTGTCATTGCTAGATGATGCTTGGAAAAAACATTCTGGTGATCAACTGAAAGATCGTAGAGCATCATGAATTTCTGAGAACATAAGATTTACAAGGTGGCTGATATACTCAGCAGTCCCCAAGATCCCCTGTTTAAGGTAGTTAACACAGGAAATACTATGAGTCTGTTGTATGGAATTTCTGAGTCCCCCCTACAAAGTAAGTAGAACTGAGAGCAGAATTTAAGAAGGAGAATATCAATACAAAAGTGAGTCTCTGTTTTCAGGTAACTTGCTGCACCAGACTGAAACTAAGCATTTTTCAGTTTACTGCCATTTTTAATTCCCAAATACTTTAGAACGGTTTGCTTACCTACAGGGTACTGCAAAAACAGGCAGGTCAGAGATAAATGCTTTTCTAGATGTTAGGCAGTGAAACATAGAAGCTGCTAGTTCGTTACTTGGTGTGTGCTGTATATGAAAATTAATCTTCTAAAAAAGTACAATTTCTTTGTCTATTTCAGGACCGTCTTGACTCTCTAACTGAAGTTGATGATTCTGGACAGTTAACCATCAAATGCTCTCAAAATTACTTATCACTGGATTGTGGTATTACTGCATTTGAACTCTCTGACTACAGTCCTAGTGAGGATTTGCTTGGTGCTCTGGATGATATGACCTCCAGCCAAGGGAAAGCAAAATCATTTGAATCCTGGAACTATAGTGAGATGGATAAGGACTTCCCAGGACTTATCAGAAGTGTGGGTTTACTTGCAGTAGCAACTGATTCCATTGCTTCCCAGTGTAATGAAGCATTAAATGAGAAAGAAACCCACATACCTCTTTCAGCAGAAGATGGAGAAGAAAGCAAGGACAGGAAAGCACCACATGAGCTCTCACTAGTATCTCCTTCTGCGAACTCCTCTCTTTCTAAAGGACCTTGCTCTGAAGATGGTGTTCTACCTACTGACAGCAACCCAGTTTCCACATTAAAGAAACCAGAATGCAATCTTCCACAGCACACCAGTGAAAAAATCAAACACACTCACTGTGAAAACTCAACTCCTAAGAGGTCCATAAGAGACTGCTTTAACTACAATGAAGACTCCCCTACACAGCCTACATTGCCAAAAAGAGGTCTATTTCTGAAAGATGATGTATTTAAAGGTTATGTGGAAGCCAATGATATAAAAAGGCAAATCTCTCAGATAGTTAAAAATGAAATGAGTAGAAGTACACCCTCATTGTTAGATCCACCAGACAGGTCCAAGCTTTGCCTAGCTTTACAATCACCCTACACTAACAGTCCATCTGCAGTTAGTCAGTCATATGATTGCTTGAATACCATAGGTGACAGAAATCTTGAGTACACAATAAATAATCACTTGAAGGACAGTCCTATAAGTCTAGGGAAGTCTACTTTCTACACCTGTAAAGAAAAGTCAAAGCACAAGAAGTCTCATGATGCTCCAGAGAAAGCGAAAGCTAGCAGAACACCTGGAGGTGTGTGTAAAACTGCTCCACCAATACAAGTCAAAAAAAGAGGACGGTCTTCTCTACAAAATGGAATTACTTCTCGTAACTCTCAGTCTCTGGGGGAGACGGAGACAGATTCTTCTGCATCATCAGATTCTTGTAACCAGAGAGACCCAAATGGGCAATCACAAGGTAAAACTGAACCTCTTAGATCACCAACACGTAGCCAAAAGAGTGCTTCCTCAGCTGGTTCTGAGCTTACCAACTCATCACCTCTTCTACTGCGAAGAAAGAATAATAAAAGCTTCTCCTCAACACCAAGCTACCCTCAAAAAACCAGTAAAGATGGTGAGGCCTGGTATGGATCTGATGAATATTTAGCACTTCCTTCACATCTCAAACAGACTGAAGTATTAGCTTTAAAACTAGAAAATTTGACAAAGTTGCTGCCCCAAAAGCCCAGAAGAGAAACCATTCAAAACATTGATGACTGGGAGCTGTCAGAAATGAACTCAGATTCAGAAATGTATCCAACGTACCAGACAAAAAAGCACAAAAAAATAGGTAGAATTTCACCAAGCTCTTCAAGTGATATAGTATCCTCCTTAGGTGACAGTATTGAATCTGGGCCTCTCAGTGATATTCTCTCTGATGAAGATCTTTGTATGCCTGTATCTTGCATTAAAAAATACATTGAAGAAAAGTCAGAAAGGACTGCTGTCGCTCAGCCCACTGAGAATGAGACTTCTGCCTCAAATAAATCAGCTTTAATTCATCAACTAATGCAAGATATACAGCATCAAGAAAATTATGAAACCATATGGGAAAAAATTGAGGTAAGGCAATAATCCTGTGTTCTTCTGCTGTGTTCTTAATAAGCCTATACATGGAGATGGAGCTGTGGGCAGGGGTGGAGTTGCTTTCTTGTCTTCTTTTAATGATGAAAATAGTCTCATCTAGTGACTGCTAGGAGTAGAGAACAGCAGTCATCATTGTAATTATAATAGACTGCAGTTAACCTTAACTAATATACAGAATTTTCCTACCTTATTTTACTTACACCAATGCCTTTAAACTTGGCAAAACATTAGTTTATCAATAGAGGTCTTTACCAAGATCAGGTATATGGTAAGATTTTTTGGATGAAGTGAAAGATAAACATTGGAAAATTAGGGATCTTGGTTGTATTTGAATGAAGTTATACTTAATATCATCTGCCTATTTTCTTTATAAAAAAGAATTGCTTTAGTCCAGGAATAGAGGAATCGTTTTCTTGATGCCTGTCATATCATGTATAATAACTGCATTTCTTTATAATCAGTTCTCTTCCCTTGCAGTGATTATTTTCCCTCCAGTATTGGTATAATAACTAAGCATAACATCTTTCTTTCTTTCTTTCTTTTTTTTTTTTCCTTAAACAATCCTTCTTAAATCATGGCAATTTAATAGGGCAATATGCTAGAGCAATAACGGCAATATACTATCCCATGAAACTTCAGATGAGATAGGATTTCATTCTTGGCTTCTGGCATCACTTCTTCAGAATTAACTCTTCTTTATAAAGTGGAAATGTTTGCAGTAGTTAACACTATGAGAGATCTTTTCGAGAAAGATAAACTTTGGAAAGGGAAGTGAATTTGAATGAATAATCAAACAAGGATCTAGCCATCTCATTAATATAATTATTAGCTTACATTCGTAGTAAATTTTTGTTTCTGTTTTCTGATGGGTTTGTCTTCCTGGCCATTGTAGAGGAGGACTCTCCTATTCAGAACATTTCGTGTCCATCCTCAATATAGTTTAGTAAAATGGCTGTCAGAAAAGAAAGCTCCATCTCTACTAGATTTCAAAATCCTTTAAAATTCCTGAAGTATGCATTAAAGGGTGATCTTGGCATCTAAATGTTAAATCTGGTATCTGCATTATCTTCTGTGTTATCAAGCTCTGTAAGAGCTCAGAAAAAAAGGAGGACTTAGTTTTATAACGTCAGTAAATGCTTCTTATGATGTATGATTTCTATAACTTTTGAAGACATTGGAAGTATTATGACTGGTAGAAAAGTAGTTGAGCTAGAGATGTTTGAGTATAAAGTCAGGGTAGAAAACACAGAAAGGGAAATTCCTTCTTAAACAAAGGAGGGAGCAGCAGCTGTCAGCCTTGAAACAGTCAGCTCTAAAGGGCAGTTCTTAATGATTAAAGTTGTTCCGTCCATCCTGATGGCTGGGGTTCATCTTCCGGACTCTGATGAAAGAACCGTCTTCATAAGTGCAAGCTGTTCCTGTGCTTATGTTTGTGTAGTGTTGAAAATTAGTCCAGAGGAAGCTGACAGATACAGAGCCCTTCATTCTGTGCAAGCAACAAATCCCATCAAAGCTGCTTGTGAATATGTAAGATGCTGTCTTTCAAATCATACTACAAGAGCCTGTTTAAGGAATGGAATTTTTGAGTGTCTAGGGACCAGCTCCCTCCACTAGATGCTGACTAGCATCCTTTTGGCAAGAAGGAGGTGGCAGAGAAACTTTTTGCATCACCCTCTCAAACCATCACATTTATTTTTCTCAAACTTTTTGAAAAAGTAGTTCTCTTTTAGGGGGTCATCTGTCTTGGTGTCATTCCTGCAGCTGCACTTCAGTCCTGTCAGGATAGAGGAGTAAGAACCGGCTGTAACAACTGGCTGCAGCTGTAAACATCTGCTTCCTCCCCATACCCACCCATCCTCTCCTCACCTCCTTTGGAGAGTGGATTGAGCTCCTGACAGCACTTAAGGGCAGTTAGCTGTCCTCTGGCCAGAGTAAACCCTTCTAGCTAGTGATTACAGCTGCTGCTCCTGTCCTTGAGGAACTTTGCTACTGCCGACGCTGCTTTTTCTGTAATTTTTCAGTGTTCTGGGTTGTGATGAATGTTTGGGCAATGTTGATGATGGAGTTTGAAAATAATCTTATGGAGTATGTTGTGGGAAGGGGCTCAGAGTAGAAGAAGGGCTTTAAGCAGAAAGAAGACCAGATGCAAAGAGCACTGCTAGGAAGAGAGATGGCTCAGTGATCCATGCCCGCAAAAGCAGCACACAAGAAAGTTTCGTATTTATTTCATGTAGAAAGACGTATGCTAGCTACACTAAATGGCTTGAAAATGTACTTCCTGAATGGTGAATAAAATAATCAAGAGAAAAGTTTTGAAATGTTTTGCAAAGCAATTATAATACTATATTTTAAAGAAATGCAAGGTTTTCCCAAGCTGCTTATTTACCTGAGTTTTTCCACTGTTGCTAGTAATTATATCTTCTGCTTGTAAGACTAGTAAAGAACCAATTTTTCAATACAAGACCTCTTACCAAGGTAAATCCTGCCTTAATAACACTATGGTGCCTCTCTGAGGTACTTTAATTTGACATAAGTAATAGAAAAATAGAAAATTCCTCCCTTATGTGATGTTATGGAGTATTGTAAACAAAATCTAACTAAAAACACCATACCTGTGTCACAATTGAGTCCTTTCTTTTGCTAGATCTCCTGTTTCATAATTCCCTAAGCAGCGTATCAAAAGTGTGCCATTGCTTTTTTAATTATTGTAATTTGGCATTTACATTAATTCTGTCATTTAATAAGAAGTCTCCAACTCAGAAATGAGTTTCCTAATTGCATGAATACATGTCTTAGCCATAATTCAATACTACTTTTCTTAGTGGTAGTTTTGTGCTAAACAAGTCAGATCTGAAATGAGAACTTAATTAAGGACAGAAGAAGCATGCTCATGCCCATTAGTAATCCAGTTACACTGCTGCAAATGTCTAGCCTAATATATTTTATTTATTGAGATTGTAAAACAAAACTAAAATAACTCAACCTTTCATTTTGGGATAACAACAGCTTAGAAACGACTGGCAGCCTCAAAATCATTGAAAGTCGTATTTTAGCTGGGTAATAGGGCAAACAAGGAAGTTTCAGTATTTTATTATGATGGGAATAATTTTGAATTAGTATAAATCTGGTAATATCTTGATAGTAAGCAATTTGTTGAACATATGCTAAAGCATTTATTGGAAGCCGTATTCATTTCTCAGTTATATGGGGGATAGTCCTGTCAGAAACTGATAAAATGTAGTTTTTCATACTTCCAAATCATGCAGATGTCCTTGCACAGGTACTATCATGCTGTTAATCTATCTGTCTACCTACAAACAGAATTCTGCTTGACTGGCCCATTTGCTGTTACATAGGATCACTTTCTTGCTTTGCAATAAATATTGCATACTCTTGCCATATTTTGTCTTGCACTGCAGCTAATTCTTTGGCATATGTTTCTTATGCCTTTAGTACTGGGTACCTCCATTCTGGGCTACATAACAATTTCTGTGGCCGCTCCTTGTATGTTTCAGAAATTACTTTTTGGAGTTAAATGTGAGAACAAGTGATACCAAATTCTGAATATTCCTCTTATTGTTAAAGTATAGTTCAGCTTTTAGTAGCTACCCCAAATGAATTTTTAGAATGCAGATTAAGGTCTCTAGTTTCTGTTATACTAACTGGAGGGGAAAAAGATATAACATCATTCTTACAGGTAAAGTCAATAGAGTTCATTGCTGTAAGAAGATGGCCGATTGCCACTCCTCATATGTAACACCAGGACTCCATAATATCAGTTTCAGAATGCTTGAAAGTTTACTTTCTGTAAGAAAACTAATTTTTCCTTAAAATCATACTAATAATTGTTTGCGTTTTTACGTGCAAACTGAAAAATTGGAAGAAAAAAAATGGTCTTGGGCTGATTTAATGACAAAGCATTTTCAATCATCTTATGTGAATAAAATACTAATAACAATAAAAAACCTTGTTCGGGCAGTTTTATCTCCTTCTCTAGAAAGCAATACTAGATTGACTATACTGACGCCCTTGTGCTGTAATCTGTGGTCACTGATAATCCCATCTACTTGATTTTTGAGGGAACTATTACAAAGGGTAGAAATGTAACCATTTGTAAGACACTTCATTTAAATGAAGATATGTTTGCTTTGCAGGCCCCAGGGTTAATTGTATGGAGCCAACTGCCGATTTTTTCCCGTTACACAGACTTATAACTTGTTTTATCGCAGGCTCCATTTCTATAAGAGGCAGCTGAATTTCCTCTGCAAGAAGCAATTTGATATCTATTGATCCCATCATTTTAGCTCATCACATTTCATGAATTTGCCCTCAACTCCATTGGCTCTGTGTTTTTTCTTGGGAGCCCAGCCAGCCTTGGCACTGGTTACCCACCTTCTTGACGTGCTAAGGGAATGAAGTAACACTGCTCTGCATGTTTTTCTGCTGTGGGTTAGAGCATGCCCCAGGGATCTTACAGCAAAGAGCTGGTTAAAAGGTTTTGCTGCCTTTCAGGACCCAGTCAGGGACCCCCTCACCCTTGTGCAACCATTTATCCCCTCTGAACCCAAGATGCCTCAGTGGAGCAGAGATTAAAGACCTCTTTTCCAAATTATTGGAGTAATGGGAATAATCTTCCTGTCTAGGAGGAACTAAGGATCAGTGCAGTCTACAAAGGAGAGTGCAACATCAGAGCTAAACTCGTTAGTGTGACAAATAGCTTGTGTGTTTGGGCGGGAAAGATTTGCATTTTTAGAGGGTAGTCACAAAAAGTGACTAAACAGTAGGCTTCTGCAAATGGTTAATGGACTTGGTAGAGCAAGTGTGTATTGGAGATATGGCTGGGAGTCCATTTGGGCAGTGGAGAGCCAGTTGGTTAGAGAATACTTAGAGAACTGACACAAAGGGGAAAGAATTTGTGGTGTTTCGATTGAAAGGGGACAGAGTTGCTTCTGGGCAGAGAGTGGACTGACAACACACCAGTACAGTTAAGGCAGAAGCTGGATTGCTTTAGGGGAAGCAAAGTTTATTTGTGTTTGAAGGTGATTTTCATCAGGAGGGGGAAAAGCATGCGCAGAGGACAAATGAAGTTTGGGCTGTGGGCCTAAGGTAGTGAAAAACTAATAGGAACTGATAATGCTGGTGGGGCTTGGTAACAAAGAAAAAACATAGAATCAAAATCAGTAATGACAGAACAGATGGAAAAAGCAAAGATAATCAACAGGGAACAGGGCTGGCTTATTTTGGATTACCAGATAAAGGATTTTTAAAGTGGCGTTGTGCTCCCCTCAGCCCTCTTGCTTTCAATAACTTAGTAACAGTGCTTCTAATACTGACCCTCTTAAAATAAATGGATTGCATATTTTTTCCTAATAGATAGAGTGCTTGCCATAATTTGTTCATCTCTGAATCTTACTTATACCGCTTCATACAATTTAGATTGAAATACTGTTCTTGGTTGATGACCAGTTTATAAAAAACAGTAAGTGAAAGAGGTATCAGATCCAGAAATTCCTTGGCAACTCTGCAGTTTTCTCAGCAGTCTTGCTGCTTTGTGCAGCATAATTGAAAATGTCACTTCACATTTGGTACTGAGAGTCAAGTTTGTGCTTTGCTGTTTTGAGTCAGATGATACTCCCCTGCTTTGAAAGCCCATCCCTCAGTTTTCAAGCTAGTTAAACCATTATTAAGCAGTAATGTAGTATACATATGGAACTCTCCCTTTTACTCAGACAAATACTTTACTAGAAAACGATATTGAAATACAGTGAACCCTCTGTTCCTCCAAAACATTTAGTTCCTAACAGTTTGCTTGAATTTTAAACAGCTTCTCCAAGTACATTCACTTTTCTTTGGCATTTGCTTTACCACAAATAGTCTGAGAGAGTTTGTCACCAGCAATCTTTGCAAAAACAGCAACTTCTATGTAAGCTGTGCAAATTCTGAATTTATAACTTTACATCTAAAACTGACTGCAGGAATTATGCTTCCTCGATGAAATACATTTATTGTGAAGCATATACTTGTTCAGAACTACTTGAATTTTCAGCGTAAAGACCTCAGAATGATTTGGCAGTGAGCAGTTTTAGATCAGTGATTTTTTACACTCAGTATTTGGCAAGTCATTCCAAATAATTTGGGAAAAAGAAAAAGAGAGGGAGAAAAAGAATTAAAAAAAACCTGCTCACAAATAATTTTAGTAGCGTTGATTTGAGGGTATGTCTTTACTAGTATTTAGAATTGATTGTAAGGGTATGTCTACATCCAACGTTTGGCTCACATCTGATGTAAGACCTTTGGCTGCAAAAAGCCTCCCAGTTCTCTCTTATTGTGTACATGGTTGGATACCACATCTCAGCTCAGGGATGGCTACTAACAGCTTAGATGAACCAAGGAACAGCTGCTTTTGCCTACGTGATTCTGTGAGCCCTCCTCTTCTCTTCTAATGCAGTCACTCAGATCAGCTTTAAGTGACCATTGGCCTGACAACCTGGAGTCATGTCTTAATCATCTGTATCACAGCCTAGCCACAAGCCTGCACCAGAGCGATCCACATTATTTATTTGTGAACTGGAAACTTTCTAGAAATTGGTCAAGGCTTATTTCTTACCTTCTGGATCTCTGCTAATAGGCAAAAGGGTGCAGCAGAGCCTAAGATGGAGAGAGGGAACGGTAAGACTGCAAGAGGTGGACTTCCTGCTCCCACTGTAGCAAAGGACAGGCGCGAAGGTGAGCAGTGGATGCCAGGTGACCTACCTGGAAAGCCAGTAGATGCTCCAGATTTAAAAGGACACAGCGATAACTTGGAGAACTAATCAGTATCGACTTTAAGATGATCTTATGATTGACTTCTTTCTATCAGTGCAGAGACAATCTTTATTGCCTGGGATTGTTCAGTGCTTTCAGTTCTCTCATGGAGGTAGAGAAAGGCACTCAGAAACCATTGAAATAGGTTTGGAAGCTTTCAGTGACGGCACTAGCTTTCAAAACACAGACAGAAAGAGTCAAATTGCTATTGGGAATTTACTTCAAGGTGCGTATGGCAGTTTGAGAGGAATCGTCTTGTGTTGTTCAGGACTGAATCCTCTCTAACTGCTGTCTTATAGGGGGCAGGTACTGGGGAGAAGGTTGTTTCTCTGTGAAGAGTTTGAGATAACTTCTGAGCTACCCTGTTAACTAGTTACTGTATTGATTTTAGGGCTCCTTGAAGTGCCACCATTATTAAACACAAAGCTATTTAATTTAAAATTGTGTTTTCTAATATTCCCTTAAACATGGCAAATATGGAGGGGTGAGAGAGAATGCTCATTGCTTTGTATTTTCATAGTGATGTGCCTTTCCCGGTGTTTTAAGGTCTAGCTGTTCTGTTACATAATATACTTAGGCTCTTGGATACTTATGTTTTATGTATCTTCTGCGAGGAAGCACAGGATATTCCAGAAAGATACAGTATACCGAAATCACCATGCTCTATTCTAAATATTTAATTATTTAAATAATACATTGCTAGTAACTTCTACCTAAATCATATTCCAGTCTATCTACTGTTGTTAACGCATCATTGCCTTAAAATGTGTACGTGCTGGAGATGAGTCAGAGCAAGAGAAATGTTCAAGAGTCTAGAGAGGATTAACCTGAGAAGAGAGATCAAGTCCACTTATGTAAGATTATTGCATAACTCCTCAAAATATGTTCATATATTTTTCTTCTTGTGTATCTTTATATGTTTTGACAGCAACTGGTTTTTGTTCCTTCATCCTTTCCAGTATGTTATGATCAGGAATGAAACATTAAATCATGCTGACTCTTAAATCATAGTTGTCATCATTAGGCATCAGAGTGAATATAATTTGTGGTAAATATTGACAGGAAACTGTCTCTCAGAGGCTTGTTTCAGACTGTCTGTATGCTTACACAGGTATTTGAAAGTTATCTTGAAAGCAACCAGAAAGGCAAAAAAATTGTTTTCTCATCCTTGCTTTAGGTTTTGGAACACAGATGATAATCCTCGCAAACATCTGAGCTGTCCTTAGCAAATCAAACTGGAATCTTATCTGAATATTCCTTTATTGTTAGTAAAGACTTACTTTGAATGCTGATTCTCATGCGGGTCAAGTAAGATTACCAGAATGAGGGCTAGATTTGCCTCTGGTTTCCCTTGGACAATGTTTGGAAACTCTCCAGGCTGACAGAGAGAGAACCAACAAGCAAACAGATTTTTGGTAGTAGACAGTGTAGATGTTCAAGTCACACTAACTTAATATTACTAATTGCTTTTTCCCTACTGATGCCAGCATCTGACTACATAAATGTTTCCTCATTGTGCTGTACAAGACTAAAGACACACAAGGTAATTTAAAATGTAAATATTGCTGAGCTATTAGCAGCAAGCTAATATTGAACTATAGCAGCTAACATAAAATTGGCTCAGGTAAGTCCGAACTGGGGTCAACCTCATCTACGCATTGCAGTGTAAATCTCCTACAGCTCTGCTGAAGTACAGAACACCAGAAAAAATAGTAAATTTGTTAGAAACAGCGAAGCTTCTGGGGTTAAAAATAAAGAATAAGAAGACAAAAGAGCAAAGACCAGAGATTGTTTTTATTTTATTCTGTAAACATATCCGAATTTTGGGATGAAAATAGTAAGTCAGAATCAGGGTCTAAAGAGGGTGTAAAGGAATGCCCACTAGAGACCACTGAAAAAAGAAGCTATCTAAAAGGGAAGGTAGATGAATTAGGAAGCAAAAGAAAAGCAATTAATGGAGGAACTAATAGTGACAGGATTTCTTTGGAGACTGCAAGTGAACAAGAATCGAGTGCATAACAGGAGGCTAAATTAGGAAACTAGAGGAATAATAATGGAGTAAAGAAAAGAGGTGGTGAATCTTAATCTCTCCTCGCTGCTGCCATATTTAGTGAATAGTGGCAACCACCATTTTCCCTGTTTTTAAACTCAGAAATCTTAACTGCAAAACAAGTTCATGGGTCAAAGAATTATAACTACCTCTTGTGAGGTGACAGACTTAACCTCTTCTAACCAATTAGCCTTGAATAATAGGAAATGCTGAATTAAACGTTCCGATTTTGGGGGGGAATCGTGGTCATTATATCTTAAGTCATGCCAATGATATAGCAGAGGTCAATATATTTAGCAGTTACCCACAAGCAAACTGCATCTCTTCTATTTCAGTAAAAAGTGGGTTTTCCCCTTCATTTTGGAAAACTTTTAGACATGGTGATATATCTCCCTCTTGAGGCCACAACTTGTCACTGCACCTATTTGACAGAAATCGTTTAATTTGCTTCTCAAATGAACGAGACTCACAACTTTACAAATGCAGTTGTTAGAAATTCAGAGATTAAATAAATCATAAGAAATTCAGAGATTAAATAAATCACAAGCTAGAGTCTTTCCTCCTTATGAAGATCTTTTTTGCTTTAGTGTAGTCTCCAACAAATTTTTTTGCTATGGATTTTATTCCAACAAATTTAATGTTGACATACTGTTCTGATTTTAAAAAGTAATAGCACGCGTATGCCAATTAATAAACTTTAAAAAAATATAACTTGCACGTGCACTTCTACAGATTTTGTGAAATATATTAAAAAAAAAACCCTATCCTCTGCAAAAATTTAGAGATGTTGTCTCCCTGCAAATATAACTGCCATTTTTATTATTATTGACAGAACTATAGTTATATTATTTAAATAAGCAGTGTTTAATCCTGCTTCGTCACCACCAGGCCAAGAATATAGTGGCTTTCTTCCTTCATCTATCGCTTACTGGCTAACTTACTGAAAATGTTATGTAAAAAATAATGAATTTAGTTTTTATTTAAAAGGCACTGAAAATCCTGTGGAATTAATTTTGTGCCACTGGGTAAAGTTATACAATTGGGCTAATTTCATTCTTTTAACATGATTTGTCCTTTGTTTGGGAAAAGGTAAAATTTTTGGAAGTGCACAAATCTCTGACATCATGCCATAGGGCCACTGTGATTTCCGGCTACAGGAGCAACCATGGTGTATGAACATCATGTGCAACCTTCAAGGAATTAAATGCTGGAGAATGAGGTTCGTTTCTACCAATTATGAGATCAAAGAGTAAAGCCATGTTGGGACCAGTTAGGGGAGGTGCCAGCGTGGCTCCAGTTGAGCTGCCTCCAGCGCTGCCCAGTGCTCCTGCAAGGTAGCAGCTGACCACCAGCAGAAATAACAGCTGCACAAGGGCGTTCCACCCCCAGTCCACTGTCTGAAGCCCAAATACTCAGGGTATGCAAACCAAGGAATGATGGTCATCCATAATTGCCTATTTTTCAGAGCAGAATAAAGCTGTATACTAATATATTACAGAGGCCATTATATGGAAAAATTGCAAATGAAGATTAGTTTGTCTTTTGGATGCAGTTCAGCTCATAATCGATACATACATTAGCTGTAAAACAAACTGAAAATAAGGTATGTTGCCAACACAACATTTAAAATAATTATATGAAGAGGCAATGCAGTACTTCCAAGTACCCTTACATCACTGTAAATTGCTTCAACATCAATAGTTATATTGGCAGCATTTTTAGAAAAAGCGCATCAGACAACTAGCTTCACTGAAATTGAAGATACTGATTATAGACTCACATTATCCACAGAGTTTGGATCAAGGTTGCTACATAACAAACATTTCATACTGAAAGAAAGGGGCCAGTTCTGATCAGGAGATTTGGTTTTAGGTTTATCTGTAGGATAAATAATAAATTTGCACTTACGAGCAACAGGTCCTGAACTAACTTCTACGTTTTCTGTTCTAATTTAGAGTTGCTCAAAGTGGACAAAAAAAGAAATGTGGGACTGTGAAATAGCTGCAAATATACTGCAGCATTGTGCCACTATCCTTTAAAGAGGACATAGCAACTCATTTTGGTGCCTGGTATTTTTCCCAAAGACAGGCCCCTGTCCTGTGCTGTGCTCAGGGTCCCTGCAGAATCCAGACACTCCTACTCCTTCCACCTGCTGCTGCAGAGTTGAAGTCCCCCTTTCTTGGAGTCACTAGCATCGTCTTTCTTGGCTCAGGCAGATTTATTTGCTGTTCTTGTCCTTCCCTTGATACATCACTAGCTACAAATTTCTGGAGACATTGTGTTCATAACTTGCTCTCTGGTTTACCAGCTGAATGAAACAAGAGTATGTGACCTAAAAACATTCACATCTCTTAGCTGATCTCTAGATA